>NC_051163.1:135132378-135232377 GCF_013339745.2 Dermacentor silvarum
TCCATGAATGTGTTTCCTTCGTAACGAATTCCTTAAGGATGCTGTGCTACTGTGCGGGTGATGTGCGAAACTAAGCCTGGCCCAACATTTAAAAAATGTTGCTCGAAATACTTTCAGGACAAACAAAAATTAGGGATGAGCTAGCGGGTCTTTCCTCTAGGGTTGCATCCTTCGAAGAGGGATTAAACTGGTATCGAGCAGTCTATTGCACCAATTGCTGATGTTTCATCACGCGTATCTGAGCTTGAAAAGGCTTTAACTGACCTTCAAGAGATCTTTAATAATTGGATCGCAAAAAAGACGATGTAGAAAACAGGTCCCGCCGAAATAACTTGCTTATATTCGGTCTTGCTGAAAGCTCCGGTGAATCTTCAGGAAGTTGCTGGAAATGGTAACTGAATTGTGTACATCGAAACTAGAAATTAACTGCAGTGATATCGAACGCTTTCATAACGTGGGAGTGCGTAAGAGCAATAATCCAAGACCTGTAATTATTAAGTTGCTGATTTTAGGACTAAGGTCGCTAAGTAATGCAAGAAAGTTGAAGGGCACGAAAATATTTATAAATGAAGACTTCTCTGTTCGGTGAGGCAGGTTCGCAAGTAGCTGTGGCACAATTCAATTGAGATAAGGAAAATGCGCAAAGAGGCCGACTGCACTACGATCAATCTGTTCGTGGATAATGTTAGGTACTTTTGGGATAATGGCAAAAAAAGCTATCGTTCGAGAAAGCCGTCGGTTGACCGCTACAGGCAATGATTGATGGTCTCGAGCGCAAAACTTGACGCTTTGAATTTAAATGCGCGTAGCCTCATAATACAATTGAAAACATTACCTGGCTTATTGAATGTCATATTCCATCAGTTATCTGTGTGACTGAGACTTGGCTAAACGAATCCATTCTTGATCATGAATTCTTGCCTCCTGATTACTCGGTTCTAAGGAAAGACAGGCCTTGTGGCCGTGGTGGCGGAGTAGCACTTTTATTAAAAGTGGCGTTGAATTTCTTTACTCCCTCAACTTCCAAATGTTGAATCAAGTGTTGTAAACTAAAGCTTCATGGTCTCACTATTGTTATCGGTGCTATCTACCGTCCCCAAACTCCACCCTTGACATTTTTTCGGCTATCGTGATTATATGTCGGACAAAAGCTTAAATGTTCTAAACTGGTACTAACCAATGACTTTAATGCACCCGCTATAAGATTGGCTAAACGAATAGATATCAGTGCCGTGTTGTTGACGGAATTTTGACCATCCGGCTGTTATTCTTCATCTAAATGTTGCTTGTGGCCAGTACGACCAACGTTTTAAAACTGTCCTGAATTTTGACGCGTGCGGACACGACGTATCTATTTTGCTAAACTTGCATCATGTTTTGTGATTTTATGTCTTGTAGTGAACACTACAGTGTTCATATGGTGACTAACCAATTTTATAGTATAGTTAGTGAGTGTATAGCGCAATTTGTTCCTCAAAAGAGTATAAAACGTCCTGCTACACACCCATGGTATACCAGACCAATCATACAGCTCAAACGTCGCATTAACCACCCGCGAAAACGACGGAATCGCCAGGATTCTTCAGCGCAACACCACCACCTGCGCCGACACTGCCTATAAGCTTCGCCTAATTAAAAAGGCAAGACCATCTGCAAACTTCCGATGGTGGCTAATTATTTTTGTGATAGGTAGTAAAGGTCGTCTGGCACTACATGCACAGTTAGGCAAGGTAAGGAAAGTGACAAAGTGTTCATGGTAAAAGGAGGCATGGGTACCAAGGCAGCTTGCACGAAGCACAAAGCAGCAATGCATGCAGTCAGCGAGCAAATGCAGTCGAACCCACTTATAACGACACCGGTTTTAAACATGTATCGGTTATAACAATCAGAAGCAGCTGCACCATCAACTTTGTATGTTTTCTATAGTCTTCTGAACTCCAAAGAGAGTCAAGGCGTTTGTACGACCAGCCACACCGAGACGTGCACTTCCTGCCTGGTTCTTTGGTGCTTGTCTGGTCTCTATTGCGCCAGGTCGGCCTGTCTAATTAACTGCTCTCTCGCTACACAGGCCCATACTGAATACTTCGTGCCGCGATTCCCGTCACCTATGAATCGCCCCTGATGCCCCATCTGCTTCTCAGTCCAGTGATATCGTGCACGTTACATGACTGAAGAAGTATAACCCTCCCAATGATAACATTTAAACGCTCCGAGACGTCGCTTTTGCTGCCGGGGGGATTATGTACGCGCGTGTTTTATTTCGTCGTTTGAACGAGGCGCAAGGGTGCCATTACTCGAGCCAGGAGGTGGAAGTACGAACTGGGCTGGCGTTGTGAACCCAACCGGTCAGCGCCGCAACCGCTGGTTTAACATATAATCTGTAAATGGTTTCTCGTTTAAGTGACTCGTCCTTTGCGTAACAATATTTAGAATGCGTGAATCACACTGCCCTAGTTTATGCTGCAGTGTGCATATTTACTATGATAACCAATTGGTATACGTTTATTCTGTAGATGCCAAGTTGCTGCAATATGAGAGGCTAAAGAGCAGTGCAAATATTTGGTTATTCAGTACATTAAATAAAAAATGATTTTGCTATAAAAATATGACCTTAAGATAACTTAAATGTGCAAAATTTCTCGCATGTGCTCTGTTGTCCCTCATTGCTAAAGCTATGGCTACCTGTTCCCCTGCGCGTCCCAATATATACACAGACTCTCGTGTGGCCATACGTGCCTTTGCATCGGGTTCCATCTCCCGAGAGGCTGCGGCCATCCTCAGAAATAGGGTGGTTACTGGTTTCATTCCATTACTTGGTTTCCAGCCCACATGGGTCCGAATATTTTTGTAAATCTCCCAACCCCAATGAGCTTGCTCATAACCGTGCGCGAGATCTTACCCGCTGGAAGCTTTTGGGGGGGCCGGACGAAATTAAGCGCAGAGACCCATTACTTATATTCCACGAAATAGTTTCTCACTACCAGTTAGAGCGGAGGAGTTTTCCACTACCTCATCCTAAGCTTAGCAGGTCTCAATCGTCGACTTTTAGAATGCTCCAACGGGGTCCTTTCCTTCGAGGGGCTTTCTAAGTCGCATCGCCTCAAATATAGAACCACACTGTCCAGATTGGGGTGTGCATTTCTGTACATTAGTTCACATGCTCTGGCAATGCCCTGCGTTACGTAACGCACCGTTAAACAAAGAAGCGGACTGGGACAATGCCCTTAAAAGCAGCGTGCTCTCAGTCCAACTCCAGGCTGTGCAGAGGGCCTGCGAAAGGGCGGAGGACCACGGTCTTCCTGCCCCTACGTGGACGCGGCCAGCGACTACTACGGACTTCCCACAGGGGGTCCACACGTAGTTCCTCAGGACCAATAAAGTTCATGTCTGTCTGTCTGCTGTTTATTTATTTTATTTATTTACAGTACCCTCAGGGCCCAGAAGGCCCTGAGGGTACTGTGAGGGTACGCCTAAAATGATTATGACTCAGCGAAAGGAGATGAAAACTCAGAAACCACTGAAATGGGTTTGGACGTTGGTACTAAGTGAAGGAAATACTAAGGATGCTGCTGGTAGACGTCATAGTCATGAGCATGACTCACCAAAAATGACAATAAGCAAGCGAATAAAGATTAAAATTCAAAATGGGCTCGGATGTGGTACAAAGTGAAGAAAAAGGCTAAAGGTTGATGGTCGATGTCATAGTAATGACCATGACTAAGGCTTGCTCCTTAAGGTCTCCTAGGCGTTCTTAAAGGGACTCCTGAGGACTCATGACGTGAATGTCTTGATATGCGTGTCATGTAGGTGATGAAAAAGCTGCCTACGTCTTGGTGCTCTCATGGTCGTTTCATTAAATTGGTAGGCTCCCGGCACACTGCTTCGCATAACATCGATTCCCACAGGGCGTGGGATCTGCCGGCTTTTTCAACTGGGAAGAATGCAATGTTTGTACACTTTTCTTTTCAACGACAGTGGTAAGCTTCTAGTCAGGATTTCGTAGTGCCTGCCGTATGCACTCCAAACCAATTTTATTCTTCTATTAATTCTTTCTCATGATCAGGGTCCCCTGTGAGTAAATGACATAGTTAAACGTACTCCTTTACAGAATTTAAAGGCTGACTAGCGATACTGAATTCTTGTACCCTTGATAAGCTATTGAACATTATCTTTGCATTCTGCATATTATTCTTCACCCCACCCTTATACTTTCCTCGTTAAGGTCCTCAATCATTTGTTGTAATTGGTCCCCATTGTTGCTGACATCTTTAATATACTAGTTGCCTTTTCATTTTAACACATCAAACTTATTTTTCTGTTACATGTCGTGCGACACATACAAAGCAACAAGATAGAAGACACGATGGCGTGCTCGTGGTAGTGCTCGTGCTCTCACGCCAAGAATGTAAACTGCATTAGGCATTGTCGTTGCCTCCCACTTGTAACGGAGTGAATCGAAGTGCGCTGTAATAAAGACTGCGCTTACTAGCCTGTTTAACTAAATGTAGACGTGCCGCGTGCTCAGACACGCTAGATGTCTCTGGCTGCTGAGGCCAAAGTTTATTTTTAAAATTTAATTAGCTTCATGTCACCAAGGGTTCTAGAAAACATGGTCTTTCGGCTGGTCTTTCGCCATGTTGTTTCCCACATTTAACCTGCCAATTTAGCTGGCGGCGGCAAGTACCCTTACAAAGGCTGTCGCCACCTCGAAACAGCGTTGCATGTAGCCTTTAGGCTCCCTAACCTGCCGAGGAGGCGAGCGCCATCTGAATGGCATTCTTGCAAGTAATCTGTCCGGATGCACCGCTGTTAATGGTAGAAAGGCTGGAAAATGGGTTTGTGTTTGAGTTTCCTTTTAACAGAATTACGTTTTCTCGTACATTCAAATTACAATACTACGCTACCATGCCTGTCGGTTATAGTTAAGTAGTACTTTACGATTTGTCTGACGAATTTTACTTTGGAAATTCAGTTTTTTTTTTCATTAACGCCCTTGCGCCACGTAGAGGGCCTGCATGGTCGGGGTGGTTCGGGATGATTTTCTCCGCCACGGATGCCGGCGCTAACACCGCCACCGACGCCAACGCCGGATTTTCTGCGGCACGGGGCCCTTAACGCTATCACCTTAAAACCAGTCTCCCGACCGTCATTCGGCGAATCTAAGTGAGGTCAGCCACAGAGCGAAAATATTGCACTGACAACGCGTTTGCCGCAGCAGCTGCGCTGTATATGTACTTAAGCGCTCTTTAAATGAATGCATACATGCTTAATTTGAAATACACTATCGGCAACCCTTGTCAGCCGTCAGTATCAAGTTACTGTGCCATTGTTAACTTTGCTCAGAGGAGGGCCTACCTACAGCCGAGGGGTTTGTGCACCCGCTGCCAACGGTCTTGAACTAAATGTGCTGTCACACTAGGCTGACACGACATTGATTTTCGCCTACTGAGTTAAGTGTAGTCCAGGTCTAGCCATAGTTATATGAAATGAATCACACTCTTCACTTCGTACGGTGCGTCTACATGAAGCGCGAAGCGGCGACACGGCACGAAAAGCGTCTGCCCGTTATCAAAATCAGAAGCGACAGCCGTTTGCGCGTATAGGTCTACATGGTACGGCCGCACTTCACAGGGCGTACTCACACATTACAATTGTAGTAGCCGCCAGCTACCGCAGGGCATTTCACGCGCGCAGCGTGCCTCTGCTGTGAAAAATGATACGAAGATCACTTACCTGTGTTAAAATCCCGCGCCGATCCATTCCTATTCTGAGAGTGAAATCATAGATGCGACAGTCATACACAGTCTTCGCGTCCGCCGTTTGCAGCCCCCCGGGGGACAGCGCGGTATTGTGATTGCGAAGACAAGTCCAATGCAGTGTGTAAACACCATAGGAGCAGCACAGGCTCACCCACTTCTGTTTCAAGACACCGTAGCGATCTCCATCTTTTTGAGATATCAATCGGAAGGCAGCCGTCTGGAAGGTATCGCTAATGAACAGTATATTCTTCCCATGAACAAGCACCATCTGAAGCGCGGTGTAACGCTTAGTCCTCCAGATTTGCACACGGGGTGTGTCTCGGTGGCGTTGCTCCTCAGCGGACGAACTGTTAATCACGGTGGCTCATCGGGCTCCATTACTCCAATATTGGGTAATTTTGCCTTAAAATGCAGTAGTCTCTAGCGGGGGACACGATGATATGCTTTGAAAAAGCCGAGAAACACAGCTTCAACTTAAATCCCGGCGTCTATTACAGTAAATACGTCGTTAGTAAATACAGCAAGCTGAATGTCGAAAGAAAATCCCTTGCGAAAACCGCATGATATTTGAATATCATGTTGTGATCTTCGAGATAATTAATGATCTGGGTGTGTATGACGCGTTCAAGGAGCTCGGAGAAGGTTCAAGTCAATTAAATGGGTCTATAGTGTCTAAAGTGTCAATGAGAAAATTGTAGAGCAACATGAAAAACTACCGATACAGCTTTCTGTTGCTCAATACGGGCCACATAAAAGTGTTTTTCCGAGCATGAAAGAAGCCCGCGAATACACGCAAAGTGCCTCGAGCGACCAGCCGCGCGACAATTCTGCGTGTATTCGCGGGCTCCTTTCAAACTCGGAAAAACGCACGTGGCATGTATTGAGCAACAGAAAGCTGTAGCGGTAGTTTTTCATGTTGCTCTACAATTTTCTCATTGACACTTTGATAATTAGGGCACTACTTGTCGAGTTAGATAATTATTTACAATTAGCTAATTAAATCTCAGTAACGAAAAAATTGCTGGCGGCTACTCCAGTGTACTGGAAACAATAAGCACTAGGTTTGTTTCCCGTAGCGCCGTTCCTCTTTTTTTAAATCGGGCTGCGTGATAGCTGGGACACCCTGTATATGGTGATTGTAAAGGGGGAAAGAGACGCTTGATTCTGCAGCCCTTCAGGGAGCACGGCGCACCCCATTCTGAACAGCAATAAGCCGGTCAACGAGCTGTCCTCCTACCGACCGGTCTCCCTCACCTCCGCTGCCTGCAAGGTGATGGAGGCCATCGCTCTGGCACGGCTAGAATGGGTGGCCCGCGCCTGCGGGTTCTTCGCGGACCAGCAGACAGGCTTCCAGCGCCGAAGGTGCACTGCGGACTCCATTGCAGACGTCGTCTCCACCCTGGAGGACGCCAGGGCCAGCGGAGACCTCGCCATGCTCCTCCGCATCGACGTCGAGGGGGCGTTCGATGGCCTCCCACATGCGGTCGTCCAGCAGGCTCTGGACCTCCTGGGCATAGGCGGCAACCTGCGGCGGTTCCTGTCATCGTTCCTGAACGACCGCACCCTCAGGGTCCGCGTGGGCCATGCAAGGAGCACTCCCCGTCCGGTCGCAGCAGGCGTACCACAAGGGTCAGTGGTGAGCCCGTTTCTCTTCAACCTCGCCCTGGCCCGGTTGCCTGCTGCACTGCCTACCGACCCTCACTACAAGGTGGAGTGCTCCATCTACGCGGATGACATCGCCCTGTGGGTGCGGGGACCGCCGCAGTCAAGCCGCCACGTGCGCCTGGCCCTCCAGAGAGCCCTGGACACCACAGCCGCCTACCTGAGAAGCATCGGACTCTCGGTTTCGACGGGGAAGACGGTGGCCCTCCTCGTCCACCCGAGAGCAGCGGCACGGCGCTCAGCTCCCCGGCTGCAGCTGGAAGGCGTGCGCATCCCATGGAGTACGACTGTGTCGTACCTTGGGCTGCGCATCGACCACCGGCTAACCTGGCTACCGGCAGTCGGGGCCATGCAGACCCAGACCATCCGGGTCCGCAAGGCCGTGTCGCAGCTCCTTGCCCACTCCTGCAGGAGTTCCGCCGCCTGGGCCTCCCCTCTGGCAAGGAGGAAGACCTCCTCTTCCCCGGCCGACACCACCTTCCTGCACTTCGAGGCGTCGTAGAGTACCTTGACTCGTCAGGGCTCTCCGCACGCCTCTAAGACATCATTTCTGCAAGCGGGACGGCCTCACGGCCTCACATCCCACCCCGGGCCTAACAGGCCCGGAACAACACCCCCTGCAGTCTCTGCAGCACACCAAGGCCTTCCATCCCGGCCTGATACGGGCCGCCACAGCCTGCCGGTTTTGCTTCGCCCAGCCATGGCGACTCCACCCTATCCTCCTTTCTCCCCCACTTACCCCATCCCGTTGGCGCTGAGCCGTGCTCCCTCAAGGGCTGCAGAAGATAGCGTCAACATTTTCCTTTCCACATGAACCACTTACTACTACTACTACGGCGCAGAACGCGCGTTTGTTCTCCGGCGTGCGTTCGCTCCCTGTGAAAGCGCGCGTCCCTCGCCGCCTTTCACTCGCACATACAGCGTCCAGAGCGCAGCGACGATTTCATCGCCGTTGACGTCATGCAGAACCTCACGGCGACGGCGACGCCTATGGCAGAAATCCGCTTCGGAGTGCCCATATAATTGCTATCGCAATAAAAGCTTGTCTTCGGCTCCTGGGATCGGTCCGAATGGTTATCAGGTATTTCGTTCGCTGACTCACAAATTGTTGTAGTGGACCTAACACCGGTCCCTATATAAGAACTATACAAGGGATAATAACTTTATGATTGAAAATAGACGAAAATGCCTAAATAAATAGTTGAGTGAAATGGGCATCGCTCAAATGATTACCATAAGAGCTTAAGAATGAATCAGGACGTGAATGTGGGTTTATTACGTACGTACATTCTTCAACACAATCAAATTATGTGAAATTGTGGCACTCTCATGCCACGTTCACATTTGGGCATTCGTCGTCTGCAGCGACGCGAAATCCACGGTTGTCGAAGTACCGCATCATTCAAATGTCGCTTCACCTCGCACCGTCCGGAGCCGTCGCCAGAGCGCAAAATGTTACTACTAGTGCCATCTACCGAGTATTCGTTAAATTACACGCACGCGTGGGGTATTCCGGATAGAGCATTGCACGGGCTCGGGCTTACCCGAAAGCGCGGGCCCAGGCCGGGCTCGGGTATGTTGACGCCAGCCCGGGCCGGGCTCGGACTTTCTGGTGGTGTGCATGTAACGTGCAGCGAGTTGTCCTCGCGCGTCTCGACTCCGAAAAACATGTTGCCCCGGCGCAGCTGGAAGCTAGCAGTGCTACTCGTGTGTACTTCCCGTCGTATTTTGCGCGGTTTGAACAGAATGTAAAAGTCCAGAAAGACCGAAGTTGCCTCTATCCAAAGGATGCTGTTGTATTCCTTATCTAAATCAATGTAATTAATGCGCTCAGCGCAGTGTAAGCGCGTTCGCGACTTGCTGATTATTCAAAGGCAAATTGGTAAATCAATGACTGGTAAGATAAGATAATTCATCACGCGCCTGAAATATGGCACTGTGTCCATCCATGATTGCATGCACGTTCTCAACCGGTCGCCTAGCTGGAGCGCATTAGGCTGCACCATGAAGGAACGATAAGCTTTCTTTCTCCATTTACTCCATCCATGCGCTGCGCTGACAACCGGTCGTGGCTGCGCTTCGGCTATAGAGTGTACTAGAATACGGTTGAGTGGGGCGAGCGGCTGGGGCGGCGCATGCTTTGCAGTGAGGCGCCCGACGTTGAAAATACTGTGGCGGCGCTTCGATAGAAGTGGATTCGGCCGCATCAAGGTCGCGACGTTAGAAACTGCTGGCGATACTGCTCGGCAGGATCATTCGTACTACTTTGCGCGCTGGTATTTGCGTTCAGACCGCTCAAATGGTGTTCATAATTGCATATTACATGTATTGGCCATTCATGAGTCATCTCATGACTACGACTTCAAATGCTCAAAGAGCAGGAACATCGTGCCTCAGCGCCCAACCGCCAAGTGGTTACAAAGAAGTGTAAACGCGCAGCCATTCCGTATGCGCGCGGGGTAAGCGAGCCTTTGGTAAGAGTTTTCAATGAGTACGACATTTGGGTTGCGCATGTCCCGTCAAGCAAGTTACGTGCTCAAATGATGCGCGTAAATGACCCCTTGAAACGATCAAGGTACCCCGGTGTTGTGTATAAAATACCGTGCAGAGATTCTGACGCAACCTATGTCGGCGAGACCGGTAACCTCAAAAAAAAAAAAAAAACGCATAAAACAACATCAGTACGAAGTCGCCAAAAGCAGTTCATCTTCAAACGCTTTATCAGAACACCACGAGAACACAGATCACTGCATAGACTGGGAATCGGCATCCATAATCGCCACAGAGAAGTAACTGCCAGCAAGACTAATGCTTGAATCGCTGCACATTCAGACGACGCAACATGCAATAAACAGGACACGTGGGAATCTGCCAGAAATCTACACACGCGCACTACGCCATCTATCCCATATTTAAACAAGAGCCACCGCTTTGCTTTCATTGTGATCAAGGGTCCCGTACGGGACTCGAAACGTCGTTTTATTTTCCAATACATGTATTTCCATTGGCGAGTGTTCGTTTTATTTCACTATGACATGTAGTTGTGCCTTAAAAATAAATTCCTTTCATTATCGTCTTTATTTAATTTTTTTAATGCCGCTCGGCGGTCTTTCTCGGTCTCGGGCCGGGTCCGAGCTGGTTTCGTGCCGGGCCGGGTAGGGCCGGGCCGCACCGAGCTCGGGCCTAAGGTAAAGGGATGGCGGGCCGCGCCGGGCGGGTAACGTAGATTATTTCCGGGCCCTGGCCGGGCCCGGGTCTCGCCATAAAACTTTTGGTCGGGCTCGGGAGGGCAGCCCAACGTAAAAACGGGCTCGGCATGAAAAAATCGGTCCGTGCAGTGCTCTAATCCCGGATGCCCATGCAAGACCACAAGCCTCGTCCACATGCAAGCCACAAGTCAGCGTGCTTTTTTTCGCCTCAATCGCGAACACATGGCGTGGGAAATGAGTACCTAAATCCTAAATGACCCGGAAAGCACAATTAATGCGTTAGCATTAGTATTGCCAAAGTCTAAAAAGAGTGATGTGACGTGGGAGAAGCGAGTCAGGTGGCATGCTGCAGATGCATATACATTGTAAGACGCAATCAAACAATGACACATAGGACAACACAGGGGAAATTACTTCTACTTATTTATTGAATTAAACAAATGATGACTTCATGGAAATCAACATGGATGAAACAACAACTGTCCGCAGGTGGGGAACGATCCCACGTCTTCGCATTACGCTTGCGAGGCTCTTACCATTGCGCTACCACGGAGCCGTTTTCTCATCTACTTTCTGAGGTATTTAGGTTGTACAATTAGAACCCTGGGAGTGTTACACAGCGCCACCACTCACAAACCTAGGCGGCGGATGTGGAACATCGTTTCTGAACATCCTTCGTGTCATTGTGTGTTGGCGTCTTATGACATGGTTAATAATAATCGGGCCCCTCGGTTCCCTTTCTTCTCGTTCAATATATATATATATATATATATATATATATATATATATGTATGTATGTATATATTGTAAAGGAGAGAACAAAGACTACATCAGTTCACTGGGCTGGCTGTTCTAGCTGTTCTAGTCTCCACCTCGTCGTCTTCTCCTAGCGCCCGCGCCCAATTGTCACTTTTCTTCTTCATTACGCTCGGCTTCGCTGCAACAGATAACTCAGGTGTTTGTGAGAGTATGCTCCAGACGGAAAACCATGGACAGCCATCCTGTGCGCAACCAGCTTCTCTGGGGGTAGGCACCGAGTGTTGCGCTTGGGCCGCATGTGTCGTCGACGATTATCCTGTCGCGATTGGGCACTTAGGACAGCAGATCCCGCACGATGAGCAGCCGCTCGCTCAGCTACCGTGGGCTTCTTCAAAACGTTGCGCAAACTGATCGAGGCCCGTCGTTGCGCTTGAAGGAAAACCGCGACCATTGCGCGACTTGTCTTTTGCGCGTCTCTTCCGGTGTCTTGCGCGTCTACGCGTCTTTCACGTGCGGGCTGTTCTTTGATGATGGTGCCCTTCAACGAGGCCTCCCTCAGTGTGGTGTGAACGGCCGCGAATTCGGCAAACAACTGCGTGGATATGCTGCGATGTGGCTCCGACGAGTCAGGAAGCATTTTCCTGCTACGATCCATGGACAGGTTGGGTTCCTGGCGTGGGAGCGTCGGCGCCTCCATGCACCTCAACGTTGATATGTTTGGGAGCCGTTTGTTTCACTGACTGGTCTGAAAGTGGTCTCGGTCTCTGGAGACTAATTATAGGCCAATGTAACAAAATGAAGAATGTTCTCCCAGTTTGTGCTGTCAGGGCGTAAGTATACAGAAATCATGTCAGAGAACGTTCGGTGTAGACGCTCAGTAAAGGGAGTTTGTTGGCGGGTGATATGTCGAAGTGGTTTTATGCTTCGTATTAGTCGCCCGCAAGACTTCCTCGAGGACATGGGACGTGAAGGCTTTGCCAGGGTCATTCAAAACAACGCAAGGAGCCCCCTGGCGCTAAAATATGGATTCCAAGAAAAAGTCGGTAACCTCAGAAGCAGCAACAGGTCGAAGAGGCGCATTCTGGACGTATTTGGTTATATGGTCTACCGCAGTGACGATCCAACGGTGACAGGACGGCGTCAACGGCAATGGACCATATAAGTGAATTCCAACGAATTAGAAAGTCTCGGGCGGTCATGACAGAGGTTTGAGAAAACCGGCAGGAGGGGATGTGAAGCTTTTACGGTGCTGACACAACGCGTACGAGGCAACGTATTTGGCTGCCGTTGTGGACAATCCAGCAGCGACTCTTGATGCGGTCGTAGGTCTTGCGGAAGGCTAAGGGGCCGGCGCCAACGTCATCGTGGAAAGCTTCTAGAACTAGACGAAGGCAGCGAGGTAGGACTGGGACGCACTTGTTACTCGTGGGACGATAAATATAACGGTGAAGTACCCCACCTTGAAGGCGAAATTGGCAACGCTGGCTTCGCAAACGGCTATTGGGTGGTTTAGGTAAGCCGCGAAGGCGATCAATGAGAGTTCGACAGTAGGAGTCTGCGTGCTGAAGGGAAGTTAAATCGGAGCGTGAAGAAAACTGGGCTTGATCCAGTGACATTAGCGTGAGCTGGTATGAGGCAGGCGTTGCGTCAGAGCGACGTGTTTGAGACGCGGAGTGCGCATGGTCAAGAGAAGGCGAAAGTGGGCATCGTGACAGTGCATCTGCATTATGATGACATTTACAAGATCTGTACATTATTGCGAATTCATATTATTTAAGCGCAGTAACCAGACTCCCAGGCGTCCTGACATGTTCGTCGTAGATGACAGCCAATACAAAACATGATGGTCGGTGACGATGGTGAAGTGGCGACCGTAAAGGTACGGGCGAAACTTCTGATTGAACCAAACAATAACCAGGCATTCCAGCTCTGTGATGGTGTAGTTCCGCTCAGATGGCGAGAGGGTCCGGCTGGCGTACGCCACAACCAGCTCTTTAGACGCGGGACCCCGTTGCTGAATCACTGATCCGTTGCCTTGCGCAGTTGCGACAGTGTGGAGTCCCTGTATAGTGGGCGCTCTCTCATCAAAGTGGCGAAGCATTGGTCCTGAAGTGAGGTGCTTCTAAGAAGGTTTAAAAAAAAAGTTCCTTGGGTGTTTGTTAAGGGCGTGATATGCCGACTCACAGACTTCGGACCATGTAAAAGAGGCGCTGGTGACAAGCAGTTTATGTAGAGGAGCTGCTATTGTAGCAAAATTGTGTGTAAAACCGCGAAAGTAAGATGCGAGGCCGAAAAATTTGCGCAGCGTTTTCTGATTCGATGGGCGAGGGAATTATAGCACAGCAGCAATCTTCTCAGGGTCTGGTTGGATGCCGTATTTTGAAACGCCACGTGCCAGTACTTTGATACTGCTGCTGGCGAACGTGCACTTTTTAGTATTAATCTGGAAGCCAGCATTTGGAAGCCATTGGAGTACATTGTCTGATATTTGCAGACGTTGGCTGAAGTTGGAAGAAAAACAACGATGCCATCCAAGTAACAGTGGCAGGTTTTCCATTTTGGGCCACAAAGCACAGTGTCAATCATACTCTCGAACGTGGCCGGAGCGTTCCAGGGCCAAATGGCATTACATTAAATTCATAAAGTCCATCCGGCGTGGCGAAAGCGGGTTTCTCTTTGGCTGCCTTGTTCACAGGAATCTGCCAATATCCTGATCGCAGATCAAGGCTGGAAAAGCATTCCGCTCCTTATAGTGTGTCTAAGGCGTCGTCACTTCGGGGCATATGGTACACATCCTCGCGTGTAATCTTATGGAACGCTCTATAATCAACACAAAAGCAAACGGAACCACCTTTTTTTCTTTACCAGAACGACAGGAGAAGCCCAGGGACTGTCGCCAGAAACTGGGCGACAGCCAAGTGGAAACCAATCGGAAGATTTAGACGGCTTTCGGTGACGATGCTATGAGCAGCACACAGATTAAGGAATGGTACATCCGGTTTAAAGACGGCTGCACATCGGTGGAGGGCGAGCCACGCTCCGGTCGGCCATCAACATGCCGAAATGACCAGGTCATTGCCGAAGCGACCGCTGTGGGGATGCGGGCCCGTCTTGCGACTATCCGAGAAATTGCGGAAGAGGTGGGCATCAGCACTTTTTCTGCACATTCTAATATGACCGAAGATTTGGCTATGAAGAGAGTTGCGGCGAAATTCGTGCCCAAGCTGCTCGCGGTGGAGCAAAAGCAACTTCGTGTTGAAGTCTCACAGGGCATGCTGGATTCCACAAACAGTGACCCCGACTTCATGAACACTATAATCACTGGTGACAAGTCTTGGGTGTACGGCTACGACCTGGAAGCCAAATCCAGGTCATCACAGTGGAAGCATTCCACGTCACCAAGACCAAAGAAGGCCCGCCAAGTGCGCAGCAACGTCAAAGTGATGCTGACTGTTTTCTTTGACTCCCGCGGTGTGGTACACCACGAGTACGCACCCCAGGGTCAAACAATCACCAAAGGGTCTCACCAATCACCAATCACCATCACTACAGCGATGTCTTCCGCTGCCTACGTGATGCTGTGCGGTGCAAGAGACCTGAGTTGTGGTCAGCAGGAAATTGGCGCATCCATCATGACAATGCTCCTGCACATTTCTCGCACATTATTCAGACTTTTTTAGCGAAAAACCAGACTGTAGTTCAACAGGCTCCTTACTCTCCTGATATGGCCCCCTGCGACTTCTGGCTGTTTCCCAAAATCAAGAGGCCATTGAAAGGAGCGCGATTTCAGACAAGAGAGGACATATGGCTGCAACGACAGCTGAGCTAAACTCCATTCCAAAAGAGGTCTTCTCGGAATGCTTCCAACAATAGCAGCACCGCTGGGAGAAGTGTGCGGAGTCCCAAGGAGACTACGTTGAGGGTGATTAGGTTTCCAACGCTCCAGTTACGCCAGTGTTTTTTTTCTTCGGCCAAATATTCGATACTTTTCTAACAGACCTCGTAATCTGATTGTATGAGCGACGCGAATTGTCTAGTACTTTCTAGAAGACACGCAGGCACCAGAGATTACTCTGGAACCTTTGATGACTCATGCAAAAAATCCAACGCGTTTCGCCGCTGATGAGATTTTGACGATTGCCGACTGTGTTTGCGCGATCGTTGTGGTACGAGTGTAACTTGCTTTTGTGCGCACAGGTTGGCCCAATAAATATCCGTTTCGTCATTCACAATTTTGCGACTGTTTTCTTGGCCGTCACTACTATGCGTGACAATAGATATGTATATGATTTAGCGAGTGAGTATGGCTATATACAAGGTTTGGACAAGCAGCAGCGACGGATGCAAGGCTGTCGCGCGCCTCTGGCCACCTAGTCGCCGTCGTCTTCGTCCGACCGACAGTAGCAGCCCCTTCACTGTCTCGTGGCACTACCCCCCCGGGGCGACAGCGCCGACCCGGTGCTTGCTACGGCGGACCAGAGGGTCCAGTTACGTACGGGTTAAGTCTCGCAACGTGCACGATAGCAGAGGGTGGGGGCGTAGACGGCGCTGGTGCGGTGACTGGCTCGATATCATACGTAACGTCGGTGACTTGACGTAGCACCCTGTAAGAACCATCGTAGCGGGACAATAGCTTTTCGGAGAGACCGATGCGGCGGGACGGAGACCACAGTAGCACGAGAGCGCCTGGGGAGTAAGAAACGTCTCTGTGGCGACTATCATACAGGGCTTTCTGCGAGGCCTGAGACACTGTGAGCCGTTCACGTGCGATCTGGCGAGCTGTGTCGGCGCGCGCTAGGGCGTCGCGAACGTACGTGGTGGTGGAGCTGACAGGAAGTAAAGTATCGAGAGGCAGAGAAGGTTCGCGTCCATACAGGAGATAAAACGGGGAGTAGCCAGTAGTGTCATGTCGGGACGAGTTGTAGGCGAAAGTAACGTACGGCAAAGTAGCGTCCCAATCGCGGTGATCGGCGGAGACGTACATGGAAAGCATATCGGTCAGAGTTCGGTTGAGGCGCTCTGTGAGTCCATTCGTTTGGGGGTGATAAGCAGTTGTGAGCTTGTGGTGGGTAGAGCAGGAACGAAGGATGTCATCGATGACGCGAGACAGAAAGTATCGGCATTGATCGGTCAGAAGCTGTCGAGGAGCACCATGATGCAGGATGATGTCATGAAGGAGAAAGTCGGCGATATCCGTAGCGCAACTGGTTGGGAGGGCACGGGTAATGGCGTATCACGTCACGTAGTCGGTCGCTACGGCGACCCACTTGTTGCCTGATGTCGAGGTTGCAAAGGGACCAAGAAGGTCGAGCCCAACACGAAAGAATGGTTCGGCGGGAATGTTTATAGGGTGAAGCAGACCGGCAGGTAACATAGCCAGCCTCTTGCGGCGCTGGCATTATGGCGCGTTCCGCAGCGGAAACGCGATAAGGGCACCGGTGAACCGGTTGAGCATCACCGGTGTGTATGGAGTGCTGAACAACTGTTGTCTGGCCTAAAGGGCGATTTTCGAGATCAAAGATATCGGAATACGACAGCAAGACCCGGCGAAGATCTTCTGCTTGCGTATGCGAAAGGTCGGCTGATATCATTTTCTCGAAATTGGCACATAGCGACGAGGTGGCTGTGAGAGAGCCGGAAACAGTTCGAGGGCCGTCGACGGCTAACACAGAAATCGCGCATTCTTGCAACGACGACATGGTGGCAAGCGCGATGCCAGCAGGTAGCACGTGGGTAGAAAGACCAAAGTTCAAAAGCGGCAGGCAGGTTTTGTTGTCGCGTATGGTAACCACAGTGTGCGGGAGAACGACAGAGTGCATCAGGACCACGTCGAGAATCGGGGAAACAACGTATTCACCATCGCACACAGGAGGAGAGGGACTTAATGGGACGTACGTGGAGGCTTGCGGTGGCAGGTGGAGGAACTCGACAGAACATAAGCGGCTGGGAGTGTCCGATAGTACGTGGGCGTCGAAAGGGAGCTCCAGTTGAAGTACACCTGTGGAGCAGTCGATAAGGGCTGAGTGCGTCGAGAGAAAGTCTAGGCCGAGGATCACGTCGTGGGGACACTGCGCAAGCACGGCCAACAAACCAATGGTCTGATGGCCAGCAATGCACACTCGGGCGGTGCACATACCAAGAACGGCAGACGAGCTGCCATCAGCGACCCGTACTGTGCTCTGAATTGCGGGCGTAATCACTTTGCGGAGCTGAGTACGGAGAGCAGCGCTCATTATTGAAATCTGCGCTCCGGTGTCTATGAGGGCCGTAACGGTGACGTCGTCCACTTGAATGTCCAGAAGGTTTCGGCGCGTAGGTACAGTCAACAGAGGATTTGTATATCGGGTCACTGATGCAGCGTCACCTCCGGGAGCTGCACGGCCTAGTTTTCCGGAGCGTAGGTGCCAGGCCGTACAGGGGACGATGACCGGTATGGTCGCGGCGATCGAGATCGACGGCCTTGTGGGGACGGTGAGCGGCTAAACCTGTAGTGTGGAGTGGCGGCATCGGAAGCATCGGAAGCATGTCGATCAGAGCGAGGGGAAAACCGTCGAATGTTGCCTCCAGGACGACGCCAAGATCCAGTGCTCCAGTTTGAAGGCGACGACCAGCTACTGCGGCAGTGACGGGCAATGTGTCCAACGCGAGAGCAGTTGAAACATATGGGTCGGTCGTCTGCCGTCCTCCAGTCAGCCGGGTTTCTGTAGCACGAAGGGTAGACCTGGTTCTGGGTGGCATATGCAGGGGTACGTGCGGATGTACGAATGGAACAGACCGCCGATGATAATCCCATGTTCGCGAACTCCTGGCGGACGACTGCTTTTATGAGTGACACGGTGGGCAGGTTGGCTGACTGAACGTCTGGAAGAACGACCGTGGGAGCTAGAGCTTCAAGTTCGAGGCGGACAATACGCGTTACATCTTCTGACGCTGGAGCCGGTACAGGCGTCGGTGGGTCTTCGCATGATGATGTGGCGGCAGTGTTAGGTAGCCGAAGGAACTGGCGGGTGATGCGGCGACTCTTCGCTTGTTCAAAGCGCTGGCATTCCTTAACTATGGCGTCGACCGTCGTACAGTCCTTACACACCAGTACATTAAACGCGTCGTCGGCTATTCCTTTCAAAATATGCGAAATCTTGTCATCTTCGGCCATTTGTGCGTCAACGTTTCGACAAAGGCCCAGGACGTCCTGTATGCACGAAATGTACGATTCAGTGGTCGTCTGGATACGAGATCCCAACTCCTTTTTAGCGGCCTGCTGTCGGTCATATGATCTGCCGAACAACTCACGCAGCTTCGCCTTGCAAGCGTCCCAACTTGTAAGATCTTCTTCATGCGTCCGGTACCACACGCGTGCCGTCCCTTTCAGATAGAATATCGCGTTGGCTAACATAACCGTGGGGTCCCACCTGTTGCGGTTGCTGACGCGTTCGTACATGTCGATCCAGTCTTCGACATCCAAGCCATCTGTGCCAGAAAAGGTTCCCGGGTCTTGTGGGTGCAAAAGAATCACAGGAGCCGGTGGCTGCTGCACCGTCGACACTTCACTGGTCATCGCGGAGCAACCAAGACGGCGACCGCTTCGAAGTTCCGTGCTTGGTTGACGGAGCCGGCACGTTGACAGGTTTACCCCGCACCTCCACCAAATATGTTACGGGGATAACGTTTATTTAGGGAGTGAGTATGGCTATATACAAGGTTTGGACAAGCAGCAGCGACGGATGCAAGGCTGTCGCGCGCCTCTGGCCACGTCGTCGCCGTCGTCTTCGTCCGACCGACAGTAGCAGCCCCTTCACTGTCTCGTGGCAATATATATATATATATATATATATATATATTGCAACAAGAGTATTTTGCAGGTAGACTTGATAAAGCGGTTTAACAAGCCGGATCGTTGAAAACCGACCTAGCGCGAACCACACGATCGTCAACGTCTTCTTCCACACACTGGCTGGCACAGAGCTGGTGCCGATGTGCTCCGGTACAATCACTCCCAAAGCAGAAAGGAGCCAACCTGGCTACTTAGGGGAATGACAGCACAGGAGGGTCGTAGCACGGTTTCAGCCGACTGACGTGAACTCTTTCACGCCCTCGGCAGCGGTGGTCGGAAGATTGCTCGAGCGGCTGGATGATGTAGTTCACGGGAGATGTTTGCTTGACTACTCGGTAGGGACCGTGGTAATTCGAGAGAAGCTTGGTCGAAAGGCCGGGAGTAGTGGACGGGACCCAAAGCCAAACTAGCATTCCTGGGGAATAGTGGGCGCTAGATGCGGATTCGTCATTGCGAGATTTTTGGCGACATTGGTCTTGCGCGGTAAACGAGCGAGCCAGTTGACGACACTCTTCAGCATAAGCAGCCGCTTCGGAAACGGGCGAGGCTTCAGAGACATCGGGTCGGTAAGGGAGAATGGTGTTCATGGAACAGGATGGTTCACGTCCATATAGAAGAAAAAAAGGAGAGAAGCCGATGGTAGCTTGTGGCGCAGAGTTATAGGCGTACGTGACGAAAGGGAGCACCCGGTCCCAATTGGAGTGATCATCGGACACGCACATCGCAAGCATATCTGCAAGGGTGCGGTTGAAACGCTCCGTCATGCCGTTTGTTTGCGGATGGTACGCAGAGGTGGTGCGGTGACCAATGCGGCATTCTTGGAGCAGTACCTCAATAGCATTTGAGAGAAAGGCGCGGCCACGATCGCTTAATAATTCGCGGGGCGCACCGTGTCGCAAAATGAGGCGGCGAAGAAGGAAGCGAGCGACGTCTATCGCGGTGGCAGCTGGCAGCGCAGATGTTTCAGCGTACCGTGCGAGATGGTTGACGGCGACAATGATCCACCGGTTGCCCGCAGGAGTGTTGGGGAGGGGACCGTAAAGATCAATGCCAACACGGTCAAATGGTCTTGTAGGGCACGGTAAAGGTTGCAGAGGACCAGCGGTGCTATGAGGGGCAGTCTTGCGGCGTTGGCACGAAAAGCATGATCGCACGTACTGGCCAATGTATCGATACATGCCGCGCCAGTAATACCTCAGGCATAGGTGGGAGTACGTCTTGAATACGCCAGCGTGGCCGCATTGAGGATCATCGTGAAAGGCGGTGCATATGTCCGAGCGCAGATGACGGGGGATAACAAGCAGCCACCTGCGGCCATCGGTTAGGTAATTGTGGCGGTACAACAAGCCTTCACGAACGACAAAGTGATGCGCTTGACGACGAATGGTGCGTCAAACAGATTCAAGCGAACGGTGAGAGAACGTCAAGCAAAGAAGCGATCCAGCGATCCTTGCGTTGCTCGGCCGGCATGTCGGTGATGCTGAGGGACGACGAATCGCAGGTGGAAGTTTGTAAACAAAGTAGGTCAGACGCAAGCGGAGAACGGGATAGGGCATCGGCGTCTGAATGTTTGCGTCCCGAGCGATAAATAACACGTATATCATACTCTTGAAGGCGTAAAGCCCAACGAGCGAGGCGGCCAGTGGGGTCTTTCATAGAAGACAACCAGCATAAGGCATGGTGGTCAGTCACAACATCAAATTGGCGTCCGTAAGGGTAAGTACGGATTTTGCTCATTGCCCAAATAATTGCCAAACATTCCTTTTCCGTTACAGAATAGTTCGACTCTGCCTTTCTTAGGGTACGGCTGGCATATGCAACGACGTACTCGTCATAGCCGTCTTTGCGTTGGGCGAGGATGGCACCAAGACCGACACCGCTAGCGTCCGTGTGAATTTCAGTAGGCGCATTGGGATCGAAGTGGCGCAGTACTGGAGGGGACGTAATGAGCCGGCGGAGCGTCGTAAATGACTCGTCGCAATCGGGATTCCATGCCGAGAGGTCAGCGCTGCTGGCAAGTAGCTGAGTCAAGGGGGCGATAATAGAGGCGAAATTACGGATGAAACGCCGAAAATAAGAGCACAAGCCGATGAAGCTACGGAGCTCTTTAAGAGTGGCTGGCTTGGGAAACTCGGCAACGGCTCGCAGTTTGGCGGGGTCTGGTAGGATTCCCTCTTGTGAAACGACGTGGCCTAGAATCGTAAGCTGTATGGCACCAAAATGGCATTTCTTCAAGTTTAATTGCAAACCAGCGGCCGTGAGACGCTCAAGAACTTGCTCGAGGCGATCGAGATGAGATGCAAAATTAGGAGAAAAGACAACTATGTCGTCTAAGTAGCAAAGACAGGTACGCCACTCAAGTCCCCGGAGGATAGAATCCATCATCCTCTCGAAAGTCGCAGGCGCGTTACACAGGCCGAAGGGCATCACGTTAAATTCGTATAACCCGTCAGGGCTCACAAACGCCGTTTTTGGACGGTCCGCTGCAGGCATCGGCACTTGCCAGTATCCAGAGCGAAGATCCAATGAAGAAAAAAATTCGGCACCTTGTAGACAATCGAGAGCATCGTCTATTCGTGGTAGAGGATAAACATCCTTACGTGTGTTCTTGTTTAGTCGGCGGTAATCCACGCAAAATCTGATTGAGCCGTCCTTTTTTCGCACCAGTACGACCGGAGAAGCCCAAGGACTGTGTGACTGCTGGATCACGCCGCGTTGCAGCATGTCATCGACTTGTTCACTGATGACGCTGCGTTCGGTTTGTGACACTCGGTAGGGACGCTGACGCAGTGGAGCATGGTGACCGGTGTCAATATGGTGAACAACCGCTGACGTGCGCCCCAAACAAGGTTGTCCGAGGTCGAAAGAGTTCCGAAAATGGTCAAGGAGTTGAACGAGCTGATTGCGCTGAGCTTGCGGGAGCGCGTTATCGACGCTGCGCAACAAGACGTCGTTATCTGGTGAGGCGGGAGCGGCGGCAGAAGTGACGGCATCGATAGGCAGTGGGGTCGTATCGCAAGGCGCATCAAACGGAAAGATGGCATCAAAAGTGTCGAGACGCCCAACAGATTCGCCATGTAATAGAGTTGAAGGGCAGGGAAACGGATTACACGCGTAAACTGCACTAGAATCATCATCAAGTAAGACGACTGCGAACGGTAGGACAACGTTCCGGCGACGCGCACATTCCTCAGACGGTACAAAAAGTGCAGTTGAATTGGGGACAGCGTCACAGGTGACGGACACTAAGGCGACAGAGAAGGCAGGGATGATGACGTCAGCAGCGACAACCACTTTAGCAGACGGGCGAGGGTCATCGTCGGTTGCGGTACAGAACGGAGACAAGGCGAGTTGTGCACGTGCGCAGTTGACTACTGCATGATGCGCGGAAAGGAAGTCCCAGCCCAGGATAACGGCGTGCGATGCATGAGAAAGGACGAGAAATTCGACAATGTAGAGCGCATGTTGAATTAAAACACGAGCGGTGCAGGTGGCCGAAGGCTTGACGTGCTGCGAGCTCGCTGTGCATAGCGAAATATCAAAAAGCGGAGTCGTCACTTTGTTCAGTTTGCGGCAGGGAATCTCACTAATCACACAAACAGCTGCTCCTGTGTCGAGGAGAGCGTTCGTCGCGACACCGTATATAAACACTACAATCTCGTTAGGCGGCGAAAGAAGAGGCCTTGCAAATTTCGACGACGGCGCAGTTCTGGCCTCAGGAACTGCGGCTGTTAGTTTTCCTCCTGGTCATGGTTGGAACGGCGAAGCATTGGGGAAAGGGAGCGGCGGCGGGGAGAAGGAGATCGGCGTGAACTGAAGGTGGGGCGACGTGAATACGAGTCCGTGGCGTCAGATCTAAGACGGTGTGTAGCTTGGGAGCGCCATCGCGAAAATAGAGTCCGCGGCGGCGACAGAAGCGCGCCACATGTCCCGGAATACCGCAAGCGTAGCACACTGGCCGGTTGTCCGGAGTGCGCCAGGGGTTGATAGGTGGTCTTGGATGCGACAACGGTACGTAAATCGGCCGTACAGGACTTCGCGGCGTGCAGTAGTTGGTGGCTGGGCGGGATGGGACTGGCGTCGGTTGGGCATGAGATCGTGTAAGGGCCTCAACATAAGTTAGCGGCGCCGTTACTTTCGGCGGCGCCGTAACGTGCGGCGGCGAAGCGGGGGACGGGAGGGCCTCAGCAACTTGCGTCTGGATAACCCGACGAAGCGACTGGTCCAGTGGGGGGAGAGGCTCAGTGACCGATGCCACAAGAGAGAGCTGACGTGCAACTTCCTCACGTACGTATTGCTGAATTTGAGGCAGCAACGAGGTGTAATCAAAACCAGCGCTGCTGGGAGCCAAAGCTGAAAGGTCAGCCGTTTGCATTCCAGGGCGACGTGTGGAGATGCGCTGTTTACGCAGCTAGTCAAAACTTTGGCAAAGTTCAATGACTTCAGTAACGCTCGGTGGGTTCTTGGCCACGAGCATATGAAAAGCGTCATCGTCGATGCCTTTCATGATGTGTTTGATTCGGTCAGGTTCCGACATGGACGCATTCACTCGCCTACAGTGGCTGATGGCATCCTCAATGTAGCTTGTGAAGGTCTCACCAATTTGTTGAGATCGTCCGCGGAGGCTGTGTTCAGCGCGAAGCTTGCGCACCGCTGGCCGACCGAAAAACGAAACGAGGGTCTCTTTGAAAGCTGACCAGGTGGTAAAATCAACCTCGTGGTTCTTGAACCACAGATGGGCCACGCCGGTAAGATAAAAGATGGCATGAGTCAACTTGTCGCGGTCATTGCACTTGTTGTGTGCAGTAACACGTTCATACTCGGCCAGCCAGTCTTCCACGTCGTGATCGTCAGTGCCACTGAAGACTGGAGGATCACGCTGACGAAGCACCCCAGAGCACACGACAGGTGTGGGAGCGGGAGAAGCTCGCGAGGGTCCGGCGTCCTCGGTCATTGTGAAGGCAGATGGTAGCGTACGGCTGCGGAGTTCCAGGACGCTGAAGGGGACTACCCAGCACCTCCACCAAATGCAACAAGAGTATTTTGCAGGTAGCCTTGATAAAGCGGTTTAACGAGCCGGATCGTTGAAAACCGACCTAGCGCCAACCACACGATCGTCAACGTCTTCTTCCACACACTGGCTGGGACAGAGCTGGTGCCGATGTGCTCCGGTACAATATATATATATATATATATATATATATATATATATATATATGTGAATGAGAAGGAAAGAGAACTCAGGGGCCCAATTTGATTGTTCAGATCATAGCAGTATATATATATACATATATATATATATATATATATATATATATATATATATAATGTGGGCATTTATTACGCACGTCTTCTTCATCTGTATATTATCATCATCATCATCGGGTGCGTGCTTTTGCTGGTTCGCTCCTAAGTACTCGGGCCGAATAAACGTCGTGCCAACAGAGCCGTCATAAGTGGCGGAGGTGCTCTTCGATCCTCAGTCCTCTGCCCGCTCAGTCTACCCCCTGGAGCTACGTTCAGGCCGCCTTTTGCGCCCACTGTCCGCTAGCATGTCTCAGGACGCACCACCTTCCACTTCTACCGCTACCGTTCTGACACCACCAGCCACCCCTTACATCCTAAGCAGCCACCAGCGTGACCCCCATCTCTTCGCTGGTCTTTGTGAAGAAGATGTGGAGGACTGGCTGGACGACTACGAGCGAGTAAGTTCCGCTAATCGTTGGGGGGACCCCAACAAGCTCCGCCACGTCTCCTTCTACCTGACGGGTGTGGCGAAGACATGGTTCTTCAACCACGAGATAGACTTTACCGACTGGGCTGCCTTCAAGCAGCAGCTGCGCCAAGTATTTGGTACACCGGCCGTTCGTTCTACCATCGCAAAGAAAACCCTCGACACTCGCCAACAGCAGCCAGGCGTGTCTTACACATCGTACATAGAGGATGTTCTTGTGCTTTGCCGCCGTGTGAGTTCTTCTATGCCAGAATCAGACAAAGTGCGCCACATTCTGAAAGGCAGCAGATCAGTCGCCTTCAATGCTCTTGCCATCAAGAACCCCGCTACAATCGCTGACATTGTCACAACGTGTCAGCGCCTGGACGAACTTGAGTCTGTTCGGCTTCAGCCGGACGTTGGCGACTATTATTCTACGGCGGACCCACATCTGCGTGTCATGATACGAGCTATGATACGCGAAGAATTACAGTCAATGGGCTTGTCGTCACCGTCCGTGTGCCCCAGCGCGCCTTCTAGCGCAGCCTTGCGTGACATCATCAGGGATGAACTGGCGTTCTTGACCTGCTCCACGCGCGTGCAACCCTCTGTCTCTCGTCCCCTACCAACGTACGCGGAAGTTGCTGCCACGCCACCAGGAAACGTCAACTCCACGGTGCCGCTACCCGCGTACGCGTCGGTTGCTGCCGCGCCGCCCGTAAACATCTCGTCGATGCCGCCCGAGCTCTCATCAGCCCATTTGACTGCACTGACTCCCAGAGCACCCAGCCCCTGTATTATCCGCCATGGCGTCCGTCACGTCCCACGTGCGCAGCCATATTTCACGTTTCTGCCGCAAGCACCAGCAGGACGAGCGTCGGGGATACATCCCTGAACGCAACTTTTCCGGTGGAGTCTCTTCCCAAAGCCGGCGTTTCTCTTCACCTCCGCCACGCTCTACTTCTCCGCCCGCAGCGACTGAAGACCGAAGCCCTTACCGTTCAGCCAGACGCCGCTCCCCTTCGCCGTTCCACCGCTCCACGTCCCCACTACGGCCCGTCTGCCTCAACCCTAACATTCGTCCGGAAAACTAAGCGATACAGTTTTTGAAGGACAAACTGCATACGACACCAGGACTGATATTCCTCCAGTGCGCCCGTCCAATATGCTCTCGGTGTTTGTCCAAGGAGTGCCCGTCGATGCTTTGATGGACACAGGTGCGACAATTTCTGTTATTCACGCTGATTTATGTTCCCGTCTAAGGAAAGTCACGACGCCATACGATGGACCGACGCTAGTTGCAGCCCAAGGAGCCCCTGTTCGACGTTCCGCTCTTTGCACTGCCCGTGTCCTGATCGATGATATCCTGCACCATATACAATTAGCTGCGCTGTCCCCATGCGCTCATCAACTTATTTTAGGGTGGGATTTTCTCTCTTCTGCATCCGCGGCTATTTGTTGTGGCCAACGCGTCCTCCATCTTACGGACACCGACTACTTACTTGGGGAAGACAGGTACATGCCGTTGCGACTGATCGCTGCGGAAGATACCGAACTGCCTCCCGGCCGACAGCGCATTATTACCATTATGTCGACCGATATCGACCATGGGGACGTCTTGGTCTTGCCCTCTTCCCGTTGCCCTCATAAAGGCATCGCTTTTGCACCAGGTGTGGTTCGATTTTACAATGGCTCGGCGCTTGTCACCGCCACAAACGCGACATCGGAGAAAATTCTCCTTCCGCAAAGCACGACAGTAGCTTGCGCGGCCGACCCAGGGCCTGTATGCGTCGTGCCCCTTACGACTATGTCTTCCAAAGACCCTTCTACTTGTGCTACTGCTTCTCCCTCCGCCCTTACTGCAGCCATCCGCAGTGACTTGGCACCTTCACAGATGCAGCAGCTGCTTGCTTTGTTGAACAAGCACGCAAATTCTTTTGATGTCCATTCGTCGACTCTGGGCCAAACTACAGCTGCAGCGCATCGCATTCAGACAGACGAAGCGTCGATAGTGCGCCGTCGCCCGTATCGCGTGTCCCTAGCCGAGCGGAAAATCACAGAAGAAAATGTCATGGACATGTTACAACAGAAGATCATCCGGCCCTCAGCTAGCCCTTGGTCATCTCCGGTTGTTTTATTACGGAAAAAAGACGGTTCCGTGCGCTTTTGTGTCGATTACCGGGCCCTCAATAAGATCACTCGAAAGGACGTATACCCTATGCCTCGCATTGACGGCGCCCTTGATTCATTACAAGGTGCAGAATACTTTTCAAGCCTCGATCTGCGTTCCGGCTATTGGAAAATTCCCATGCACGAAGACGATAAAGAAAAAACAGCGTTTGCCACCCCTGATAGACTTTACGAATTCAACGTCATGCCTTTCGGGCTACGCAATGCACCTGCGACTTTTGAACGCATGATTGATAGCGTGCTGCGTGACCTGAAATGGAAAACTTGCCTCTGCTACCTGGATGACATTGTCGTCTTTTCATCCACATTTCCGCAGCATCTGCAACGCTTAGATGAAGTTCTGACGTGCCTTGCCGACGCTGGTCTTCAGCTCAACACGAAGAAATGCCGTTTCGCTAGCAGATCTATTAGGGTCCTGGGGCATGTCGTGAGCAAGGAGGGCATACGTCCTGACCCTGACAAGATTGCTGCGGTCCTTCGCTTCCCTCGCCCAGAAAGGCCTAAAGACTTGCGAAGCTTCCTTGGCCTCGCTTCTTATTTCCGTCGCTTTATACGGAACTTTGCCTCCATCGCTGCGCCACTACACAAGCTACTTGCTTCTGGTGTACCCTTCCCTGGTCTGAAGATTGTGAAGCAGCCTTTGCCATGTTGAAGGGTGCCCTCACGTCTGAACCTGTGCTTTGCCATTTTGATGAGACTGCACCGACTCCCTTGCACACAGACGCTAGCGGCCACGGCATCGGTGCCATTCTTCTGCAACGCGACAACTCTTCGCACGAGAGAGTAGTTGCATACGCCAGCCGCGTACTCACCGATGCCGAGAAGAACTATACAATAACTGAGGAGTGCCTGGCTGTTGTTTGGTCCGTACAGAAGTTTCGTCCCTATTTGCACGGGCGTCATTTTACAGTTGTTACGGACCACGACGCATTATGCTGGCTCTCCACTCTCAAGAACTTGACTGGACGGCTGGGTCGCTGGGTTCTCCGCCTGCAAGAATATGACTTTGACATTATTCATAAGTCAGGCAAAAAACACCAAGATGCTGACGCTCTTTCTCGTTGCCCGCTTCCTGCGCAACCACTTGACACCTCGGCAACTGCGTCGCAAAGCAGCTCTTCGGATGTCACTTCTGTGCCGGTTTCCTCTCTAGCATCAATAGACCGCCTTTCTCCGGACGACGATCAAACATTTGCATTTCGCCAACGGGCTGACCCATATTGTCGGCGTATGATAGATCACCTCTCTGGCGCTTCTCGCCCACCTAACGCACGGCTTCGATGCCAACTCGCACAATTCAAGCTGGACAATCACGTGCTGTATCGGTGCAATTACCACCTTGACGGTCAACGCTGGGTGCCCGTCCTACCGCGCTCTCTTCGAGCCGATGTCCTCAGAGCATTCCACGATGACATGACTGCTGGCCATATCGGTTTCCACAAAACCTACGATCGCATTCGAAGCCGTTACCATTGGCCTGGCCTTTCTACTAGTGTGGCGAGATACGTCGGTTCCTGTTCTCCGTGTCAACGTCGCAAACTCCCAACCTCTGCTCCTGCCGGCGAATTACTGCCTATTCCGTGTCCCGCCGCACCAATTGAGGTTGTTGGTATCGACCTTTACGGGCCTCTTCCTCTTACTGCAGCTGGAAATCGGTGGATAGTGACCGCCATTGACCACCTGACGCGCTACGCTGAGACAACATCAGTGATCACTGGCTCAGCTTCGGAGGTTGCCGACTTTGTCCTTCAAGCTATAATTCTGCGCCATGGTGCTCCTCGAGTACTGCTAAGCGACCGTGGAAAGGTATTTCTCTCGCAACATTTAAACGAAGTCTTGCGCGCCTCTGGTACCACCATAAAACAGCTTCGAGTTACCATCCACAAACTAACGGCTTGACAGAGAGATTTCATCGCACGCTTGCCGACATGATCGCCTTATATATTCAGCCTGATCACAAGAATTGGGACAAGCTTCTACCGTTCGTCACTTTCGCCTACAACACGGCCGTTTGGCGTACCACCGGCTACTCGCCATTTTACTTAGTTTACGGACGGTCGCCTACTTCCCTTCTAGACGTTTCTTTCTTCGATGCTCCTGTCAACCCATCTGCATCGTCTAGCAAAGAATTCCTTTCACGACTCGCCCAGTGTCGCCAGCGTGCTCGCGTCAACACGGCGGCCAGGCAACACGACCGGAAGGTCATTTACGACACCCTCCATCGCGTTGTGTCCTTCCGACCTGGTGACGAAATACTTCTATTGACGCCCCTTCGCACACCCGGTTTGTGCGACAAGTTCCAGCCGCGTTTCATCGGGCCCTACATCTTCCTGGAGCAGACATCGCCCGTCAATTATCGCGTGACTCCTGTTGTCGCCGCCACAGACCGCCGCTGTCGCAGCACCGATGTCGTTCATGTGTCCCGCATGAAACCCTTCACGCGGCGTTCTTCGTCGCCTTGACTTGCGGCCAGGATGGCCGCTTCCACGTGGGGGGGACATTAGTGTGGGCGTTTATTAAGCACGTCTTCTTCATCTGTATATTATTATCATCAGCCTACGTTGCGCGATCCACATCTTCAGTTATGTGTGATCATCATCATGACCGAGTGTGTGCTTTTGCTGGTTCGCTCCCAAGTACTCGGGCCGAATAAACGTCGTGCCAACAGAGACGTCATAATATATATATATATATATATATATATATATATATATATATATATGCTTATGATCCGAATAAACAAATTGGGCCCCTGAGTTCTCTTTCCTTCTCATTCATATATATATATATATATATATATATATATATTTATATATGTGCGTGTGTGTGTGTGTGTGTGTGTGTGTGTATTGGCACGTATAGTAGTGACGGCCAAGAAAATAGTCGCAGAATTGTGAATGACGAAACGGATATTTATTGGGCCAACCTGTGCCCACAAAAGCAAGTTACACTCGTACCACAACGATCGCGCAAACATATAACGTGTGAGAGCTTTTAACTGGGGTTCTCTAACACAGCACAGCCACCTGAAGGCCTACGAACTGTTTGTAGAAGCCTTTAATGAGATCTACAGCTGCTCCCAAAAGAAAATAAAGCTTAAGAGGAGAAACAGAAACAGCCCTTGGATCAATAACGAAATAATGGAACTTTGCTGTGCTAAAAGCAAACTTCTTAAAAAATGTCAAGATAAACCCGGGGACGCTCTTGCAAGAGAAGAATTTAGGCAAATGAGAAACAAAGTGAACGCTAAAATAAGGCTAGCTAGGAAGCGCTACCACACAGGCAAGTTTTCAGCTTGCAGTCGCAATACCGGTAAAACGTGGAACTTGGTTAACTCCATAATAGGGAGACCTTCAAAAAAGAGTGTAGATGATACCCTTGCAGACGCCTTTCCCCATTCAGCCGCTGCTCAGATAGCGAATGATTTTAACAACCACTTCATTGATTCAGTGACCAACATCACGAACGGGTGCACACCAGTAAATCTCCGAAACGACATTGCGTTCTCTAACGTCCATTCTGCTTTTCTGCCCACAATTGATGAAGCCGAATTATGGGATATAATACGTTCCATGCATTTAACAAAATCACCAGGTTTCGATAAAATTAGGATGAGAGATATTGCTGCGAATTTTGAGGTTCTTAAATCAACACTGCTTTACATATTAAATGAAACATTAACAACAGGTCAGATACATGAAAACATGAAAGTTAGCATTGTGCGACCTCTTCATAAAAAAGGATCTAGAAAACTCTACGAGAATTACAGACCAATATCAATCCTTTCGTCTTTGGCATGCATATTGGAAAAAATAGTCCATGCTAATATGGTTTCATTCTGTGATAAGTTTAGCCTTATTAACCCAGCGCAGTATGGCTTTCGCTCAGGACAGAGTACGATAGGCCTATTAGAAGATTTTAATGATCACATATGTAACGAAATCGATAAGAACAATGTTGTACTGACCCTTTTCGTTGACTTACAAAGAGCATTCGACACATTGGAGCATGAACTGCTACTCTCTAAACTAAGCAGCTGTGGCTTCAGAGGCCCGTATTACTCATTTTTAAAAAATTATTTAACAGGAAGGCAGCAATGTGTCCGTGTAGCGGAATCGTATAGTTCTTTGTTGTGTGTCAAATCAGGTGTGCCGCAAGGGTCCGTTTTGGGACCGCTCTTGTTCAATATTTATGTGAATGATCTTGCTTGCTTACCACTAAAGTCAAAAATTTATTTATATGCTGATGACACTGCTTTAGTTATATCTAACAAATTTGTAAATGAAGCCGCTCGAGTACTACAATCTGACGTGTCTAAACTACTAGATTGGTTCATTGACAACAAAATATTCATTAATAAATCGAAGACTAATATGATATGTTTTCACAGCCCTTATAAAGTAGTTCCTGATGTTTTCCCTGTTTATCTTCATGCCAGTAATTGCGACGCATGCCCATGTGCTCCGGTAACTACGGTAAAAAACGCTAAATACCTTGGTCTACACTTCGACGACACGCTGTCATGGAGAGTACACATAGAAGAGCTCGCAAGGCGTCTACGAGTTGTGTGCGCTCATTTGTATGCCCTAAAATCTTTGTGTGATGCAAATGTCCGTAAGATGGTTTACAAATCTCTAGGTGAATCAATCATAAGGTACGGAATAATAATCTACGGCTTTGCTTCTTCTAGTAGACTAAAGATAATTAACCGTATCCTTAAAAATTGCCTATAGCCTCTCTTATGGCACAGTTAGTCAGGGGGACGATGTCTCGTTGAGCATGTGCCAGTCAGACATGTTGTTTGTCGAACAAGTTCTGTTTGACATCATGTGTAAGAATTATTTTTCTCCTGTATTCAAAAACTTCAATGTGAAATCTCGCTGCTTACGTCACTTAGAAAAATATATTGTTCCTCGTGTGTACACAAACTATGGCAAAAGGACCCGTGCTTTCTACGTGCCGGCTAATTTTAACAATCTGAGTGATAATGAGACCATAGGGCAATTTAAAGAAATAAAAGCATTCTTAAGGTCATGGGCGATACATGAAGCCCAAAACTGTTAAAATTTCCTGCAGGATTTGTAAGCACGCTACAATCACGGTTCACATGCAGAGGAAGGCATCATACAATGTACTTTTTCTTTTTTGTACCTGTCAGAACCTGTTGAGCGTACTGTTTTAACTTATGATGTCACTGTTTTCTCTTTATTTATTCTTCTACCTGGTAGGCATAAATGGTATATGTTTTCAATATTATAGTACCCAGTGTTTTCTCCCTATCTTTTTCAACATTATTTTTTGTGCTTTGTAATCCGTTTAGTATACACGTATTAGTACGACCTGCCGACTGCCCAGCCTGCACACAAGCAATGTTGCTTATGCGGGCTGGATCTGTAACTAGGATGTAAATGAATGCAATAAATGTTATTATTATTATTATTATTATTATTATTATTATTATTATTATTATTATTATTATTATTATATATGACGCAGTGAGCTTGGCCGCACGCGCTCGCAAGGCGGGAGCTGGAGGAGGAGACGACGAAGAGAATGGAACAGCTGGCCCAGGGACGGGCGCTGTCTCTGTTTGTTTTGTCCTTTACAATGGCGCAGCCGACGAAAGCCCACTCTTAAGGTGTTCCAGCCTTAAGCACCGTGCTGCGGAGGCCTTGCGTCCTCCGGTATCTCGCAGTCCAGGGTCCCTCTGGCGAGGGAACGCCGTGAACGCTTCCCTTGTCATGTGTACCGCACCTGGGACTACCTGGATCTCCGAGACCCCAAGGCATGCCGCTCACGCTGCCTTGGGCATGGATCCTCGACGTCGTGGGTGCCTCCTGCGGCCAGGGAACGCCGTCCACGCTTCCCGTGCTCTGGATCAGTGCCCCATGACATCATCGCCATCTCAGCCAGCAAGGGATGCCGTCCACGCTTCCTCGGTTATGGAGCCGGCCATAAGCAAGATGACATGCCATGCGCCACGCGGTCACCGGGCTCCACACGGGAACCACAGCTCATGACTTCAGGGCAGCCGTTGGCCGAGTGCTTTCAAGCGCCGCTGGGAGGCAGCCAGAGTCCCACGGGAGACCAGAGGTCCAGGAAGCCATCAGTTTAGGCGCAGACAAAGCCATACCCTGCTTCGAGCCTTAAAAAGCTCGCAACACCGCCTTTCACAATGGACATCGCAGGTCAATGAAATAGTGCCGACGGCATGGCTTCTGAAGAGCACAGCCCGGCTTCGCGCGACGTTTTGCCAAGACCAGCCGGTTCGAGCACTCTGAATCACCTTCGCACTGCGACCTACCGCAACCAGTGCTACCGATCCTGCATTGTGGGACACACGGGGGTTCACTGTCCGAGATCGCCTGTCCTGTTTTTCCAACTGCGACTAGATGATCGGCGGGACCTGTGACCAGAGCGCAACAGTCAGTGCCGACCTCCAAAGAAGCTGGGTGCGCGCTGGACGACTCACAAATGACGACTTGAATGCCTGGACAAGTTGCGTGGACAAGCGTGTAAACAATTTGCGTGGACAATCGCGCCGAAAACTTGCAGCGTGGCCGCGTGTAAAGAAGAAGTGAGCTTGGCCGCAGGCGCTCGCAAGGCGGGCGCTCGAGGAGGAGACGACGAAGAGAACAGCTGACGCAGGAACGGATGCTGTCTCTGTTTTGTCCTTTACAATATATATAGCAACCGACAGTTATTTGGTCGAGACCGCCGTGAGTTGCATTTCGCCCCTAGAAGAGGTAGGACGCACCTCGAGTCAGGTCCTGCGGAAAACATCGTGATGAGGTGAACGCGGTTTAAGTCATAGCTCCGAGACCTCAAAGAGGTGCAATGTAATGCTACTGTATTTCTCTCGCACTTACCGCTAAATTGCTGCAGAATTTTTGGTAATTCATAAGGAGCACAAGAGGGCTTCGCCAAAGAAGAGATCGAGTCAGCGGCGGAGGTAAGTCCGGCCTGTTCTACATGACTTCTCACTCACATCCAAATGGTGCGTTACAAGCGATTCTGGCGGCAGCGGCTAGAGAAACACTTCGAAAACTGATAGACGCGGAATGGACCATTTAGATGGATCTCGCCATCGACGAATTCGATTTTGCGTCGCCCTTGATGCGAGATTCCCCAGTGTGAACGTGCGCTTAGTGAAAATACATTTTGTTTTATAGCGAAAGCTTTACTAACCTATTCGAGCCGAGTTTCGCCGTCGCCAGCAATTCGACCTTCATTTGACAGCAGCTGCACCGTGGCGTTGGCAATGCATCACGTGACTCGCTGCGCCGAGCTCCGCCGACGCCGCCGGCTTGGCGTATACGTTCTCCCCAGCTGGGTGGCCGCCTAACCACGTGAACGTGACTCGCCGCGGGCTTGGCTAATAGGAACGCCGCCCTCGGCATTGATAAGAGCGATGCCGGGGCCTTCTGTGGGCGTTGCGCGGGAGCGGGAGGCTTTTAGCCGTCGTTGAAGCGGCGTCTGACCACCCCGCGGATATCGCCAGGCGAGCTGCTTCACTGTAGAAGTCCGCAATGCCAAGCGCGCGAAACTAGCGTCGGAGACTGGGGAAGAGCGAGCCGTTCGGCTCGCAAAGCGCTTGAATTTGTCAGCTTATAATTTATACCTAGCTTACGGATCAGTGTATACCTCAAGAGATCAAAATGGTGTCAAACTCAAGAGATCAGATAGAATTCGCTGAACTGCTAAGCTGATCAACAAGAAGAAAGTAAGAGATATTCGAAATTATAACGTGGAAAAGATTCAGGAAGCAGTAAAATAAAGACGCAGCATGAAATCAGTGAGAAGAAAACTTGGCATAGGACAAGGCAAGATGTATGCACTGAAAGATAAGCAGGGTGATATCATCAGCAATTTTGAGGACATAATAAAAGCAGCGGAAGAATTCTATACTGACCTGTGCAGTACCCAAAGCAGCCAAGCTACTTTCATTCGAAGTACTGAACAGGATACAGAGGCTCCTTCTATACCTAGCATTGAAGTTGAAAGGACCTTGCAAGACATGACCAAGAGAAAAGCTGCTGGAGAAGATGAAATAACAGTCGATTTAATCAAAGATGGACACACTGCTCCCCGCCGTTCTTGACTCGTCGTCAGAATGCGCTCGTGACGTGATCGTCCGAGCTGTCGAGGGTGCGATATTGCACGCCTGCCCGCTTTACCGCTTCGCAGGAAAAGCAACTACGCATTTATGATGCCCGCCACCGCGATGTCCACTTCAACCCTGGTGATATGGTCCTTCTTTGGACACCGTCACACCTAGTTGGCGTGTGCAAAAAGTTGATCTCGCCCTACTCTGGCCCGTACCGGGTCTTGCGCCAAGTTATCGACGTCACATATTAAATCGCGCCCCTCGATTTCACCACGTCTCGACCTTCCACCGATGTCGTCCACGTCACACGCCTTAAGCGATACCACTCGGACGATCTAGCAAGCACCGGGACGGTGCCTTCGCCGGCGGGGGTCATGTTACCAAGCCATGCGCGAGACAACGCTGAGGACAATACAGAAGACGACGACGCTCTCTGATGCCACGCGGTCTGGTTTTGCATCTTATATACCTTGTATGCCAGTGGGCGCTTTGTAAATATTCTGTAAATATACGTAATTTAAAGCTCTTTTCCCCGTAACAATACCATGCATGAAAATCGTGCGGCCCTTTATACGAAATGCCTCACGACTTCAAGTGTACCAGAAATCTGAAAGAGCGCCAACATTGCACTATTCCATAAGTAGAGAGTTGTTCAAGATTTGAAAAATTATGGACCGGTTAGTTTGCTTTCAGTATTGTAAAAAATATTCACCAATTTAATTGCCAATAGAATCAGTGCAACACTTGACTTCAGTCAACCGACTTCAGGAAGGGATATTCTACGATGGATCATATCCATGTCATCAATCAGGTAATCGAGAAATCTGCGGAGTACAATCAACCTCTGTATATGGCTTTCATAGTATATGAAAAGGCATTTGTTTCAGTAGAGATACCAGCAGTCATACAGTCATTGCGTTATCAAGGAGTACAGGAGGCATACGTGAATAACTTCCCAAATTTCTACAAAGATTCCACAGCTACCTTGCCCTTACAAAAATTTTTAATGTGTTTTTTAGAAAGTCTTTTGAACTTGTTCGATAAAATTTTATTGTGTTTATTTTGACTGCTTATAGAATTTTCCTATAGAGTTCCAACAGTTATTTGACCACCGCATTCTTATAGGAACTCTGAAGACGCAATTCTATAGAACATTCTTACCGAGTTCCTTTTAATATATTAAAGACAATTCTAAAGAACATTCCTACGGAGTTCCTTTTAAGATCCTAAAGACAAATTTCTATAGAACATCTCTACGGAGTTCCTTTTAAGATCCTAAAGACAAATTTCTATAGAACATTTCTATAGAGTTCCTTTTAAGATTGTAAAGACAAATTTCGTTAGAACATTTCTCTGCAGTTGCTTTACAGACCCAAAAGACCTCTATAAAACCTCTGTCGATGTTTGTTATGTGCTTGTACTTTGCCGAGGTTCTAGAGAACTGTACTGTAGGCATTAACGATTACAGTAAATGCAGTAGCAAAAATAATTGGCAGTACAACCACAAAGTGATCTGTTTTAAACGTTTATTGCACTTCCGGCTAGATACATGCATCATACATACTACATACACACTTCAGAACAGTCTGCATACATGCTTCAGCCCAGAACTTGCAACACACAAACTGTAGCTGCCAATGCGCTTCACGGATCAAGCTGGTGGTGCTAACATACGAAACAGGAAAACATTTGTGGCAGACTCGACTGGAGTTGACATCTGAGAAAAGAAGGCTTGTCTAAGACAAGAAAGCTTCGCATTAAAACTGCAGACGGACCTGCTGTTCCAGCAGTGCACATTAAATGGTTGGATACTAAAGCCTGAAAGTAGATTCATATCAATGTGCACAATTATATATGTGCACTGCAATGTTATGCGTCAGCTCCACAAAACGACACTAAACTTATAAAACAGCATTCTGGCCTATGTTGAAGTGTAAAAAGAACACTGGCAGTCCTTGTAAAAATGCAGCAAACAGTGGTACTCCTGGAGAAGTGCATCATATATTATACAAAGCTTAATAAGCTGGAATGTTGTTATAGGGCAAATTTTGAGATCAGGCTCAATATTCCAAAATTATGCTGGGAAATACAAACATGACTAACGCACACAATACCTAAGAAAACGATTTAGCTCAGGAGCTCCTATGCATGTGAATAGTGAAATCGTTTTTATCGGCAACCACAGGACTGAACTTGATGTTTGTTATTTAAAACATTTTTAATTGTTATTTACATTTAGGCCATCAATTGTTATTAAGAATAGTTGAAAATTACACAATTAAAAAAAACTTATCATGTTTAGAACTGTAAATCACAAAAAAAAACTAGCAAGCACAATTCTGTTCTGCAAATCGGAATTGGCCTCGAGCTTTTTAGCTAAGGACCAACTCCAATGTCCCTCCTTAAATACGTGTGAAATTCCTAAATGGCTTTGAAACAACCACAGGGCTATTTTGAATTAAATTTGTAGCATTTCAGAAAGTTAAGGTCTAGCGGTTCTTGGATAAATTTCAATTCAGAGCCAAAAGTAAAAATTGTTGAAAATAGGCAGGTTTAAAGAAAAGTAAAAGCAGGAAGTTTAATAATCCCCAACTCTGCAATAAAAACACATATCACAGTTCTGCAGACTGGATCAGCTATGTCTTAAGTCAAGGAAGTTGATATATGAATTCACAGCTTGCGTGAAATGTTCCAATGTTTATAAGCATTTTGCACGTCCTACTCACAAATTAATGATTGTATTTTAGAGCAGTGTATGATACGTCAATTTCACCAACTTTAGTTATGGATTAGGTGCAACTAACAGAACTGTCACTGTTTTTTTTAGTAAGAGTTGTTAACTTAATAGCTTCGTTTCTTGGAATTTTCGTGGATTTGTATGAAACGTCACCTGAACAAAAAATGTTGCATCATGCTTGTGCTATGCGAATGATGCTTTCTTAAATAACGTGTTTACTTTGATGTAATAATGCTTTCCCGTTTTACCTAATTCCTTCCTGGAGGCATGTAAGGCTTTAGTGAGGTATAAACAAATAAAAGTAAATAATTTAACACTTAAATAAATAAATAATCTGGTTTGTCTCAGCATTCCAATTTTTACCACCAGCATGACCTGTATGAAGCTTTGGCTACGGCTCACACGTTGCAAGTTCATTCTTACATGATCGCCCACTACTTCACTTCCTGGTAAAGCAGCGAGGAAAGGCTAGCTTTTAACCTCGTTGGTTCCGCCTGGTACTCTGCCACGGTGAAGCCTGCAAAATACAATTGAAAATCATTTTAAAAAGGTGTAATGAACATTTAGGCATATTGTATAGGCAGGCGCAAACATGTCACAAATATATATATCTACAAATGTGGTATAAATATTTATATGTATATAGTTGTAGCACTACGCTGTTTCATTTAAGTATTTCAGAAAAATATTATAACGAGGAAGTAGCAGAAGTATCTCCGTGAAGAGAGACAGTTCTCAGGCAATCACTTTTGAGAATATTTTCACTTTCCAAAGATTTTGTGACACTAGAACTAGGCCAATGCACCGACACTAGAATGCCATTGCTAGTGACAAAAATAAAGTGTCTCCAAAAGGCAGCAGCCCAGTCACACATTAACGTCATCGTGTAATGACAACACATTCCAATTTTAACATATGTAAGCAAGTAGGAACACCCATGAACTAAGGCTCCTATATAGACATCGCGCTACGCATAGCAAACAAAATTTTGGAAGTAAAAGAGAATGATCTACTGGCTTCTATTGTTCAGTGGGTGAAAAAATATTACATCTTCCGGTCGCCATAGTTCGTATGTGCTATGCGTAATATGGCAGTATTCAATTTCTCACGTGGAGCTTGAGATTTTGAGCAATCATGATAACAATGCATTTAACTATCTGTTGTATGGGGACCAATCAGACTTTTTTAGGGTTGTTTGCAATGCCAAGCTTGGACTGCCGTCCTCAATTTCGTAGTGCTTTCACAGGCAGAGGAAAAAAATTGGCTTTATCGCTCAACCCCTGGTCCGTATAATTTTCTCTCCTAGGCGCATGTTGAGGCACCGGCCAGTCTGCGCCATGTACATTTGACCAAATATGCATATGATCACAGAAATAGACAACACTACCTCTGACAGACACAAGACAAATTTAATTGTATCTTTAATAAAGCAAGTCTCCCTGGCCAGGGTGCCTTTCTTAGTTCACTTGTAGACTGCTATGCACATGTATTTCTAGCGAAAAATGAAGCGGGCAGGATATGCATGGCAGTCCGCAAGCGAATTGAGAAAGGCAAGCAGGCAAGGGAGGCTTGCGTCGGTGAGAAATACCACCAAATTTGTCCATTATGTGTCACAGGTAGTGTACTGTATTCCTTTCACATGTGGTCAAACTTACATAGGGTAAACTGGCCGGTGCCTAAACATGTGCTAAGAGATGACCATATTTCACTCAAAAGACCATTAGGCTTGTCCAACTTGGCCATGCATTGTTACAACAGGGCATAATGTAGGATTAAGATTGTTCATCTGTGTTCGCCCACACTGAAAAATTAACTAGAGAAATCAGTGAGGCATACCACATAAATAAGAAGACATGTGTGAGCGAGCTCCCATTAATAATGCACGAAAAAAGATATCCTTTCTAGATGACAAGGGATCGAAATCAGTCTGCCCATTTATTACTGAATTAACTGAGCAGAGCGAATACTGACCTTCATATTTATTTTCAGCAAATTCAAGCTAATCAAATGTGTATTTGCCAGACACAGTTGTTCTGAGAACAGGACAGAAATAACTGGGAAGATATTAATGATAAGCAATGGTATGTACGCTACGTGCTTAGACTTGTGACATATGTGGCAAACTACACTACAAATTCTTACATGCACAGGTAACTGCATGAGCTTGCAGCACAAACAGGAAAAATATGGAAATAAATGCAACAGCATAGGAAACAGTTTTAAGACAATAAAACCAAACTAAAATGCGATAAACATACTGTGTACTAAACAAAAATAAAATTTATCTTGCACCCAAACAATTTATGCAGGTAAAAATACTAAACATCAGGACATGTTAGGTCTAGTTTTATACAGAACATGATAATTTGTGCATAATCTTTACGCACATATGTAAGTGAGTTGAATACAGTTGCATAAATATTTATCCTCTTTATTAAACTGCATAAACTAATGTGTCGCTAAACTAAACCACGAATGATACCAAGATCCAACTTTTTTGGAACATGTACATTTCATACATGCCTGACATGAGCATCCAGCCATGCTGCTGCAGGCACTCATATGGGGTCTGCATTTCTGGGGGCTCCTCCTTTTAGTGGACACTGTTGCGGGCCAACGCCTCACCACTACAAAATGAGTTGTGTTAGCTTATAGCAGTGGAACAATAAAGCTGTGATATCGTAAACACATGCAAGGAGCACCTAAAATAGTCACGAAAACAATGTCTGCACTAGTACAGGATGGCAAGAGAGCAAAAGGTTGAAATTATTGAATGTCTTGATAATATGGACCTCTTAATCAAAGTAAATTTTTGGCCACGTCGCACCTGCACATTAGAATGTATTTTTAAATTTTTTAGAGAGTCGTCTTTTTTTATTACTTAGATTAAGCAACTTTCCCCTACCACGTTTATTTATGTGAAAGTTATGTCAGCACAGCTTGTCATGAAAAGAAAGCTATACTAGTAAGTAACAAGCTGTGATTGGCGTACATTTTTTTTCCTCCTGCTTGTAAGCCTAAAACCTCGTAAGCAGAGATTACCCACAACGTCGAAGCATTTATAAGCAAGGAAACGTCATTGAAAGAATCGGTGAAGAGGCAGGTGGATCGTTACTATGCAACTGCAGCAAAAAAACGGGAGTTCACGCACAGGTGCACAAGATGAACACGATGATTTCCGAACGTAATCTATCTCAGCGGAAGAAAACGTTTATCAGGATTATCAATTCCGCATTGTGGCAACAAATTTCCGTAACTAAATTCTGACAACCAGTGCGCCGCAAGCATCAGCACATATTTCACTGTTGTGGGTGTTCTATTTCCTACGTCCGCAAGGCACTCTATGCACACGATAAGCACGCACAACACACGTGTAGCAAGTACGATTGCTTACCTTTTGAACAGTACGATCAGATCGAAAAGAGCTCTCCGAGTTGCCAGTGCTGCGTCGACGATGTTGATCCAGCACACATGCCGTTGCGTAATGGACGAGCTGAGGCACGCTAATAATACGCATTATTTCATCGCGACGTCCACAAAACTTTCTACGACCACCCAAGACAAAGGGAACACACTCCACGGCATGAAAATCGTTGGTCCACATTTGCCTGGCGCGCCACGCATACGGCGAGTTTGCAGCGAGACGCAGGCTATCTTCCGGCACTTTCGTGCACACGAACTACACCACATTTCATTACGGCAAACCTAAAAACACATGATCAAACCAACACATCGAAGCAGCGTGCACTACCGACCGGCACATCCAAGACGGAGGAATAACAACACGCCTTATTTTACCGGCCGCGTGGGACCGGCGCCGCCAGCGCCGTCTGTATACTTGTGAGGCTGTTGTGGCCTCCGTGATGCCAGCAATAATAACCACCACAGCGCGTTTATGTGCCATTTTGTGCCCAATTACGTATATATATGTTGCGAGACTAAAGGAACCATCGAACAGTTTATATTGTACGCTACAATTTAGCGCAGGAAGAAATTCCATAACCAATTCTTGCTTTTGAATCACTTATGCCGCAAGTAGTCAGCAAAGCATGACCTTCGAGATCTGGTTATGTGATCCTGAGAAATCCGTCGCTGGGGCGTGATTTGAACGATTTGAACTCCGATCACCTGCCTTAAAGCGCCTAAATGACATTTCCCGCAGCCGCTACCTGCGCCGTAACTTCGTTTTAAGTAGCTTCCTGCTGTCTTCAACATTAAATGTAGCCCAGGAATTTTTGACACAATCTCGGAGCTACACATGGCAGTGTGCGATGTCTCAGTGCGCTTTGTAATTGTCCGTCGCCAAAGCAACAAATATACGATGGTTCTTAATTTTGTTCGTGTGGCGCAGGTTATACCCATGTCGTCCGTATCTTGCTTTCGTGTCGGTGTGTTTATCGTGCGCGGATTGCACTCCTGTCGTTCGTGCCTTCTCTGTGTATCGTGCGAACTACGAAGATTCCTCGAAAAAAGCGCATGTCTCTGCAGCGTGCATGCGTCGCATTTTAATGACGTAGGCCAAAATGTGCGGCGGCGTTCTGTGTGTTTGCTGCCAAGTGCTGCAGTCACTGCGTTCCTGCAGATATAGACGCGGCTGCTTACGCGTAGTTTTGTTTAGTGTTCCTCGGTCATCTTTGTGATTCACCTGCATCGGCGATAGAAACCACAATGCGCTTCCTTGACGTTACTTTGTGTAATTTCGCTTTTTGTTTTGTTCGCCTTCTTCAGTGATTGTAAAGATGCTCTTGCTTGATAGTAAAAACCTATGAAACGGGTTTGAAATAATCAGGCTTTTTATTCCTTGGAAATTGGCGCGAGTGGTAATTTTACAAGAGCTTAGCAACAGCTCTGTACATCGAGCTAAAAATCAACATATCTAAACGTGTTACAGTACGTGAATCTTACTATTATGTGTCAATATCTCAGTACGTTCTCTGCTGAGGACCTCCTACCACGTTAAAGGCAAATGCAATTGTCCAATTTGCTCTGAACTAGCGTATCATTTTTTTTCCATATCATTTGTTGCAGGTACAAAAATTTGCATGGGTGCACTGTTGTCTTTTCGAGTTAAAAAGACACTTTGAGATATTATTTAGCAGTATTCGACACCTTCTATTGAAACGTTTATAGAGTGAAAATATAGAGCCATTCTATAGACAGGCCACACGGTAGCTTCTTTAAGGGTCCTATAAACGTTCCTCTATAGGATTCAGTGCATACACACACTATAGAACGCTTATAGAGTGGGAATGGATCGAGGGCCAGTCTATAGGCAGCCACAATAGAAGTGGTACAAACATTCCATAACATTCTTTTATAGAATTTAATACATATGATGTCAATATACACCCTCCATACACGGTGTTTCACCTAACTTGAGCCAAACTTTAAAAATATGCAAATGCCACGTAGCTGGACCGAACTAACCAAACCAAGGTAATGTTGTTAGCCGTCGCCTGGAGATACTTACATAATTTTTTGCATTCCCCCTAATTCGACAATTAGTCTTAAATAACTATTCAACTTTTGACATATTGCCGCGCGACTGGCCGCTCGAGGCACTTTGCGTGTATTCGCGGGATTCTTTCACACTCAGAACAACAATTTTATGCACAACCCCAGCAATTCCGGACATCGCCTTTAGTTCACAGCTTTTACACCACGTGGCGTACGGACCTTTAAGATTCGAAATTCGCGCGATGACGCACGAAGTGTACTGGACGATAACAGAATACACGTTTTAACAATAAAAGAAAAAAAAGGGACCACGCCAACAGCTTTCACCCTCCAGCATGGACGAGCGCGAATCAGGAATGGCTGTTCTGATAAACGCCGAGCGTATAAGACGAGCGGCCAGCTAGTCTACTGTGAATCAGCAGTTTTGCAGCTATTGATAGTCGTTTAGAGGCTCAGCCCCGCTTCGAGAAAGCGGGTGCAGAATCTTGAAAGAGCGGCCTCTACCCCCCCCCCCCCCTTCCGTCCATCTTTTCCTCGTCCAACTTTTTGTCCGATCGAATCAGAAAAGCAAAAATGCCCTTTTATCGCTTCATTTCTCGAAAGCTGATTCTAAAATAATAATGTAAGCTTGCTAAATGGCCGCGATGGGCGCATGTTTCAGGATATGCAGTCGCATGGTTGACACCCTTAATCTCGGTTGGCCTCAGTTTACGAGTCCATTTGCTCATTTGCGTGCAGGTGCCTGATCGAGTTATGTTCACTGCCACGGAATTTCTATTTTTCGAAGGCGAAAGCCTTAGGTGCATGACTATATTTTCGGTGCCATTGGCAGTGACCTTGGCGAAACCGCGCCATAACGAAAATGGCCGACACCGCAAAGAGTAATATCACGTCAACAAATGCTCGGATTGACGTCAGTTTTCTCAGGGAGGTTCCTGTGAACAAAATAAATTAGTGGCTTTGTAAAAAAAAATTGCTACTTTTCAGCCGAACACCTTTTCTAAGCTCTTGGTAAGCGACGGGTGTAAATGCAGAAAATCATCTGTAACTGGTCAGTGTTCGAAGACCTGCTTCACTGCACAGTGGCATAGCCATAAATTTTGTTCGGAGAGGGGGGGCTCACGTTGCAGCGCGGCCTCCTCCTTATAGAATTGGTCGAGAGATCAAATACATCAATAGTAACTGCATTGCCATTGCCAATACCATTGTATATTAGAGGCTGCAAACAAACTACTGAGTGCTATCTACTGTCAAGTAAAATATGTATTTTTTCATAAAAGAATATATTCGTACGTCCCAAAAATTGTGGCAGGAATAACTGATATCAATGCTTCCGCGTTTTTTTGTCTATTTAATTAGTAAAGAAAATATCACACGAACTTTAGAACATCAGAACATCATATAATATCAGTTCCAAACCAGCAAATCAGTGCATACAGCTGGTGCGAAAAACGTAAAGACTATGAAAAGAACAAGTTGAGCACAAATATTTTGATAAATCTTTGTCATTAAAGAACCTTGTTTACTTTTTTGTGCAGTCGCGAGCAGAAGTTTGGTGACCATGGCATCAGCAAAAAAAATAAATATATTCAAGCGCAGCTGCACGGCCCCGAATTAGCTTAATACGTTGTATTGGTCCATCACGCGCACGTAGGCTTGCGCTCTTGATTTCAGCCGGAATGGCCAGGCTGCGAAGGAAAAAAAATAAAATCGTGGCAGCAGAGAGGCTCGGCCTTTCTGTACCGACGTGGGAGCGGCCCGCTACGTGCTGACGCGCGTTCCGAGGGACCGTAATAAAGCTTTATCATACCATCATATCATACCTTTGGTCCACAAACTTTTTCTCGTGACTGTACATATGCAACGGCCAGGGAAAAACCTCAATGGCGCTGTCCTTCGTTGCAATAGATTGCGAATGAGCAGTTATTACCGGTAGTGTATTGTAATTACAACGATAATATAGTCGCAACAGTGACTACATATAAGAAGCAGGAGTTCTGCAAGATGTACATTAGAAATGCGAAAATAGAATGGAATATACAAGTGCGAAGATACAAGTTCATAAAGGGCACAAAAGTGTCACTGGTAACAAAATGCACTGTTTGTATACACAAAGCCTCGCAACAAGATGTTTAAATATATGTATAAGTATCCATTAAATCCAAGTATTTAAGCAAACGTCACTGTATGTAATGCGTCAAACAAGACAAATAGACATGTTGCGCAGTCACACATAGTAGTAGCTTTACGCATGGAAAAACAGACGATCCAGGCAAGTACAAAACTATGATCGCAGAAATCGTGATATGTTCCAGAAGGACCACCTGTTGGGCTAGTTGGTCTAACCTAGTTTCTTTCAGTTTGGCAGGACAGTTTGGTTCTCCTAGAAGCTGACAAGGAAGGTGGATTTGTTGTGATGCCGAAAGGCATGTTCAATGGAAAAGCCCAAGCGGCAGTGGACAAGAACTTCGTGGCTGTTTAAAAAAGTGCAGTGAGGGTTAAGACTTAGTTCATCAAATTTTGTAAGGGCTTGGAATTGAATGATCTTGCTAGTGCTATTAGAAATAGTAAGAGAAACAGTCTGAAGGTTTTCTTTTCTGCAAAAACACATAAGGTAGATGTCCCTTTCAGAACCATTGTGAGCGAAGGGGGGGGGGGGGGGCTTGGCAAAAGAATGTTAGTCAGTTTTTACTGAAGAGCCTTAAGTGACTCACGGTTGTTGATCCTTTCCGCGTGAGGAAATATGAAGAAGTCACTGTATATGTGAAACACAACGAGAGTATAGATTATGGCTTGTCTGTCGACCTTGAGGACTTGTTTTATTCAGTACCTCAAGATAAGCTTTTAGTTGCTGTTAGGAAGTACATTGAACAGAGTGGCGATTGCGATTTCCGAAACTCCGCTTGTTGGTCGGTTCATAATTTAAATCTTTTAGAATTTTATCTTAGTGTAACATTGATTTTTTTAACGAGCAGCCGTTTCTGCAACGTAGAGGAGTGTGTATTAGGTCTTGCGTGGCTCCGATTCTATGCGACATATTTTTAGCTGATATTGACAGTGCGCTTGATTTGGCTTTTAATGGGGGGAAGGTATTCAAAGTGTTTCGGTACGTCGATGACTTTTTAATTCTTTTAAAGAAAGAGGACGGTTTCACTGCCCCTGGGAGTATTTTTGATGTTTTTATTCAAGCTGGGCAGGGTTTGAGTTTCACTCATGAATTGCTTGGAACTAGGGGTTACAATTCCTGGATCTCAGGCTAAAAGTTAGTGTAGGCCATGTTTGCTGAGAGTACCTCCCACGGATTAAGAAGTGTCCCCTGCCTTTTGAATCTGCGCACTCTAAAATAGTAAAAAGGGGCATCGCATTACAATGTCTGGATGCTGCGCTCCGTAAGTCATGCCCGCATTCAATGCAGCATAGCTTTGACAATCAAATTGGTGGCCCATTAGCAGCGGGATTCCCGGAGTTGCTTGTTGTTGCGGTGGCCGAGTCTAGATCCTGCAGAGGGTAAAGAACAGAGCTGGAGCGGAAAGAGCTGAGACCCAGCGATGGATGGCGAGACCCGTAGCCATGCCTTATATGCATCAGGTCTCGCCCAACCTGAAGAAGGTTGCGAACAGGCATCGTATTCCTGTGGTCTTCACGGCTCCTAATAAGCTATCCAGGCTCTGCCCTCGAATTTGCGGGGACAGGAAAGGAGGTTGCCAAACCAGCCACGATAGCCGCTTCGTGGGGTGTGCGACAGGAGTGGCATACTCCGTCCCCTTGTTGTGCGGGAAGGTGTACATCGGCCAAACCGAACGGTGCATAAACGACCGGCTCAAGGAGCATGCGCTAAAAGTTAAGAAAAAAGAGGACAAGTATGCACATTTCGTTGCCCACATCATTACGTGTGGTTGCGAGGCACGATTTTATGAGATCACTATCTTAGGCAAATCTGCAAGCTACAAGGCTCGAGTGGCTCTAGAAGCATTCTACATCCACAAGAACTCAGATATTTGTATAAGCGAAGCGTCAATTCTTTTGCACAGTGCCGAACTGAACTATTTGAACTCTGTTGCCTGAGGGAGATAGTACTGTCAACTTTTTTAGATTTCTTTTTATCACCTCGCATGGGAAAGGGGCGTGAGACTGGTGTACGTGGTTCACCTTAGAAATCGGAGGGTTTGTTGACTGAAATAAACGGTTGGTAGTAGCGCTCGTCCACGTCTGTCGTGTCTTCGTGTGTGTTGTGCGTACTTTTTTGAGCTATGTCTGTAAGTAACTCGTGATATGTACTTGGGCCATGCGGCGTTCGCGACAGCACTATATGGGTAGATAATAGAGGAATAATGCAAAAATCAGTACGAAAATGTGTAATTTAACTGCCTGCAGAGTGGCGACAAATTTTCTGCACCCAAAATTAAGGAAGGGTATTGCTTTGGCTCAAAAAAGAAGTAAAAGCGGGTAGCTAAAAAGGAAAGAAAAGACCAAACGAAAGCCACAGATGATGCGGCAAGTTAAACTACCCAATATCCGAGTGTGTTTGTTGGGAAACGCCGCGAGGGCCGGGCTTTCAATAAACAAGGTCGGTAAAAATTTGTTAATGATGTCCTCGTAATTTTCGTTTTCACACAATAACTTTGATCATGATGCTACCTGTCTGAATAAACAGCGATAATTTCTGCGGTTTTAGAAACTAATGAACAGTCATACGTTTTCATAATTACGCGTTTATGGACCTGAAGGAACAGAACCTTTACTTGCATTGATTTTTGCCGCTTCGCTTTGATGGTGACTTGTCCTTCAGATAAAGGACAAACTTCACTCGGCGGGGAAGTTTAGTGAAGCGGTCAATGACTTCGGACACGTTGATGCTGACGTCTCTGTGGACGTCGGCATCCTTGTCGAGCCAGACCTCGTCGTCCGCAAAAAAGAACCGCCTCAAAAATAGGCCGTTAACATTCTTCTGTTTTCTCTTATTTTACTTTGCCTGCCTAACCACGTGTTCTTTAGACATTGTAGAGCGCAAGTAGTTTTTCTAATCTCATGTTAAAAATATACTATCTGCGCTTGAAGTGGTCACTGGAAGGGTGGCTAGAATCTGAAGCCGTTTCTACACATTTACATAGAACCTGCAGTCGCAATGAGAGAGGGCATCTATTCCGGTGCTAAAACCTGAAAGTACTCCTTCGATATCGTTGGCATCCTTGTTTAGGTACCTTGCACAAACAGTAAACTGTTGGATACCGGCAATATCCGTCGTTTTATCAGCAAATATGGAGAAGCGGCCTGCACCATTTAATGAAACTTTTGCGCACACAACACGAAACCACAACGAAGAAGTACACAAGGACTGCGCTAGTCCTTGTGTACTTCTTCGTTGTGGTTTCGTGTTGTGTGCGCAAAAGTTTCATTATGATGCCAAACCAACTAGCCCGCCTATCCGTTTTAATGCACCATTTACTTTTGCATCTAGGCTTTTTTTGATAATTTCACCACAAATTTCTATAATTTGTTTTTGTATGCGAGGTATTACTGGGGCAACATCCAAATGGTTCTTCAGATATGTATCTCCACAATCAGCTCGCAAATGAAGAAGCGCTCTGAAAATACCAATATTTTCAGAGGGGATTTTCTTAAATCCATAGGACCACTGTTCCTATGGCCACGAAGAGCCAGACCTTGTCGTCCGCAAAAAAGAACCGCCTCAAAAATAGGCCGTTAACTTTCTTCTGTTTTCTCTTATTTTACTCTGCCTGCCCTGGTCCAGCTGATTGATCACATCGGGCGCCCTTCCTGAAAATGTTTGGAGAAAATTATCAGCTGCTAGCTGGCAGTCACGGTCATATTTAGTATTTTCGTGTGTGTGGAAGATTGCGAGCGCGGGCTTCCATTTCTGAAACGGCTTGGACACGAGGGTTCCAGTGCGCGCATGTTAGCTCAAGTTTATAAGAACATTAAACCCATAAATTTTCAGAGTTGAAAATCTAAAGCACGCCTTTGGAAATGTCAGTGCACCTTTCGCGTCATAAGTTTATGGGAACTCTATACCCATAAAGTTTAGGAATTGATTTCCATGCGCTCCATAGATTCCCCGGCCGCTGCGAGATGCCGCAGTGCGCCCGCTCGCTATCGAAAAACCCTTGAAAGTTTGTGCTCGGATGGGGCTTCTTGCGTTATGTGAGTCCAGGTGCCAAGGGCGCTGCGACGAAATCCAGCCCGAGTTCGCAATGTGCGTGCCGAAATGTCTTTTCGAGCGTGAAAAAGACACTGTAGACAAAATCCAGAAAGACTCCCGGCGCCGGTGGTTGTTTTGGTCGGTGGTGCATGCCAGCACGACATAATGTCGGGGGGGGGGGGGTGTCTGAAGTCCCATCAGTCCTACTACTGCTACTAGTAACTACCCCTACTGCTACTAGTATTGCATTACTACTCAATGATTATTATAGAGGAAGTACAACGACAATGAAAGCTTCACATGAGATCCAACGCAGTGTTTTAGCATAAGTGATGCGAATGTTCCATTGCGATTATAGAAAAGTTTTCATGTGTTAAATTTGTCGATTTTATGCAGATTGACAGTGGAATCAACATTCTCTGGCTTACTTAGCGTGATTATTTTTTTTCATTTACCATAAACCACATCTCCACTATTAAATCACTTAAGGAAACTTTAGTGGACTCTGGGCTTGGGCTCCCGTGTACCGGTGAGGGATAGTGCCCCTGTATACGCGGGGCCCCTCTTTTCCTCGCGCCACCGGAACCGCCGTTGGCAGAGCGTCGTCACGCCGTGACAAGTGATATAAGTCGTTCTACTCGGCACAGAGCAGAGAACATGGCAGAAACAACGCCGGTATACCACTTGCTTCAGCTCTTGTGCCATCCCTATCGGCAAAGGCGCGTTCCCACCACGGCGTCAGGAAGCACATCTGGCCGCTTAGGCCGGAGCAGCGGTCTCACTCCTATCGCGTGCACTCGAGAAGTATACACGCTCGCCCTCGTCGCCGCGCAAGAACCATCTGCAACAACTCTGAGCATGACGGGACGCCGCGCACCGGGGCTGCGCAAATCGCAATGAAAGTGGGAAAGCTGTTTACTCTGTGCCGTGCAGACGGACCGTTGTCGTCTACAGTAGGCATTAATGCGAAAGCATTTCATGAGCCATGAGGTAGAAAAGCCGGCGTCGTCCACAACGAGTGGTATCAAAAGTCAATGTGACGTCATCAGCGTCTTGAATGAAATTAGTAGTAATAGAGAAGATAGTAAATGGTATGACAACGTTAATTAGTAGTAATTATGGGCAGTTATTCTGAATTTAAGTGAATTAGGGTGAATTACAGTGAAGTGAAAGAAATTTAGAACAAGTTAGAGTAAGGTGACTTAAAGCGGAGTAAAGTGAAGTAAGGTGAAGTAAACTAGATTATAATGGATTAAATTCGGTTAAGGTGGAATAAAGTGGATCACAATATTCACTCGTGGCTACTTGGCGAGGAGTTCTGAATGGTTGTGGTCTGGTGATTAATGAACGCAGAGAAAAGAAAGCGAAGGAAGGATCGCAAACAGGTTGTAATACTTAAGAAATCTTTATTGGTAATGACTAAGAGAAGTCATAATGCTTTCACATTCAAATCACGTAAAGATACTTAAGTGACATTTTTGTTTTTGCGTATGGGCCACCACAGGGCTATCGCTTTAAACCCCACCGCGCCTCTACCCGCCACACAAATCTTTGCAGTAAACCTTCTCTCTGATAGCGTTCATGATCCACCATTAAAACCCGCCATGTCTGGCTACGTCATAGTGCACAGCATCGCTTTAATATCAACAATCTTTTTTATCTTCGGCGCGAACGTCCGTCACATCCAATTATCCTCGCGTTGCAACGGCACCTCCGCCAATTACGAGTTGCACCCCACCGCCCGTATATTTCGGCCGGCAGCATGCTGCACTGTCAATGCTTGAAGGGGTCTGTTGCGTCACGGCGCGAAGCTCCCCTCGCTAGAAACCGGCGTACTTTCTGCGCGCGCTAGGAGTGCATGTTTATTTCCCCTTAAAGACTACGATTAGCAACATCTAGGTTTAAAAAATTTAATTAAACTATAGGCTTTTACGTGCCAAAACCACGATCGGATTATGAGGCACGCCGTAGTTAGGGACAGCGGAATAATTTGGACCACCTGGAGTTCTTTACCGTGCACCTAAATCTAAGTACACGGGTGTTTTCACATTTCTCCCCCATCGAAATGCGGCCGCCGTGGCCGGGATTCGATCCCGCGACCTCGTGCTCAGCAACCCAACACCATAGCCACTCAGAAACCACGGCGGGTCGGAACAGATAGGAAATTGAAATGAATCACATGCATCAAAGTTTGCATTGCGAGTATTATCAAGTACAGTTTAAGTTTTTTTCTTGCAATTTATGATATATGACAGTCTTTGTGATGACTTCAATTTCCTGTTTTACGTTTAGGCTACTGACACTGCACAAACTATATTTTTGTCATAATACGGAATACAGGCACCAGATGTGCGGCTCATAAACACATCGGTATAATGAGGTGTAATTTGTGGATACATTTCTCGCTATGGGTAATTTAGGAGCTCCTTTCTCGCAAATATTGTTGCAGGAAGAAAGCAGGCCCACGAGTGTAGAAGGATGTATATTTACAAGCGAAGAAATATGGCGTTCAGGCAACGGCCAGAGACTTCGTTTTCCTCTCGTTCGCGTCACCTTCTTCTTTCCCTTCACCGTAACATCACCCTCCCGGTGGGGTTAGCTCCGTCCCGGTGCAGGTTATGGAGCGTCGCTTAATGGGGAGACATAGGGCTTGAGCCTGGCGACGTGAACAACATCGCTGGTGACGTTGGGAGACACTGAAGGCTGACCGACTGGGGCGATCTCGTATGTCACGTCGGACAGTTGTCGTAAGATCTGGTATGGACCAGAATAACGGGAAAGGAGTTTTTCCGACAAGCCGACTCGACGTGAAGGCGTCCAGAGAAGGACAAGGGAACCAGGTGAAAAATGGTGGTCTCGGTGCCGAAGGTCGTAGCGTCGTTTTTGAGAAGTTTGCGAGACTGTGAGGCGATGACGGGCGACCTCGCGGGCCTGGGCGGCTAAGGCAATAGCATCGCGAGCGTAACCAGTGCTGGGTGATTGTACTGCGGAAGGTAGCAACGTGTCGAAGGGCAAGGTGGGGTCGCGGCCATACAAAAGGTAAAATGGGGAGAATCCGGCAGTATCGTGACGGGACGAGTTGTATGCGAAAGTGATGTACGGTAAAGCGACGTCCCAGTCGCGGTGATCGTCGGAAACGTACAGGGCCAGCATTTCGGTTAGTGTGCGGTTGAGTCGTTCGGTGAGGCCGTTCGTTTGAGGGTGGTATGCGGTAGCGAGCTGGTGTTCTGTAGAACAGGAGCGGAGCAGATCATCGACGACCTTCGAGAGAAAGTAGCGGCCGCGATCCGTGAGTAACTGGCGAGGGGCGCCGTGGTGCAGGATGACGTCGTATAGTAGGAAGTCAGCGACATCTGTAGCGCAGCTGGTTGGCATCGCTCGTGTAATGGCGTATCTCGTGGCATAATCTGTTGCTACAGCAATCCATTTGTTTCCTTTCATAGAAATAGAAAAGGGGCCAAGGAGGTCGAGGCCCACACGGAAGAAGGGCTCTGTAGGGATATCAATTGGTTGAAGCAAACCAGCAGGAGGCATAGCAGGCATCTTGCGGCGCTGACACAGGTCGCAAGAAGTGACATAACGGCGTACAGAGCGATAAATGCCGGGCCAGAAGAAGCGGCGCCGCAGGCGGTCGTAAGTACGAGTGATGCCCAGATGTCCAGCAGTAGGAGCGTCGTGAAGTTGCTGGAGCACGGCCAGTCGAAGGTGCTTTGGAACGAATAGGAGGAGCTCCGGGCCATCAGGACGAACACTACGACGAAAAAAAGTTCCCTCGCGCAAGGTGAACATCCGCAGAGACGGGTCATTAGGCGAGGAGCTTAGGCGTTCCATAAGTGTTCGAGGAACAGGATCTTGGCGTTGCTCGTCGCCAATATGGAGAAAGCCGGAGAGAGACAGAATACTGATGTCCGAGTCTGCATCGGTATCGTCCGGTTGATCCACGGGATTGCGGGACAGGCAGTCAGCGTCTTTATGCAGGCGCCCTGACTTATACGTAATAGAAAATGTATATTCTTGTAGACGCAATGCCCAACGTGCAAGTCATCCAGTTGGGTCCTTCAAAGAGGACAGCCAGCAGAGGGCGTGATGATCGGTTACGACGCAGAAGCTCCGACCGAAAAGGGACGGCCGAAATTTCTCGACCGCCCATACGAGCGCGAGGCATTCCCTCTCAGTGATGGAGTAATTTCGCTCGGGCGTGGAAAGAAGGCGGCTGGCGTAAGCGATGACACGGTCGTGGCCCTGTTGAAGTTGAGTGAGGACAGTGCCGATGCCATAACCACTCGCGTCAGTTCGTACTTCAGTAGGCGCAGAAGGGTCAAAGTGTGACAGAATCGGGGAGGTTGTAAGCCGCTCGATCAGGGTAGAGAAGGCTTGCTCCTGCAGTGGTCCCCAAGAGAAAGAGGCATCTTTCTTAAGAAGGTCAGTGAGAGGGCGAGTGATGTCGGCAAATTGTTTCACAAATCGCCGGAAATAAGAGCATAAGCCCAGAAAACTACGGACATCGTTTGTTTAACAAGGTACAGGAAAATTGCGCACAGCGTGGACTTTCTGTGGATCAGGTTGGATTCCGGCGGCGCTTACGAGATGGCCGAGCATGGTAATTTCACGGCGACCGAAATGGCACTTGGAGGAGTTTAGCTGAAGGCCAGCCCTGCGAAACACGGAGAGTATGGTCGTGAGGCGCCTCAGGTGGCTCTCAAAGTTCGACGAAAACACAATCACATCGTCGAGGTAACAGAGGCATGTAGACCACTTCAAGCCGCGCAGCAGAGAGTCCATCATGCGCTCGAATGTAGCTGGCGCATTGCATAATCCAAAGGGCATGGCTTTAAATTGGTACAGACCGTGCGGTGTGACGAAGGCGGTTTTCTCGCGGTCCATCTCGTCGACGCTAATCTGCCAATAGCCGGAGCGGAGGTCAATTGATGAAAATTATTGGGATCCGTGAAGGCAGTCAAGAGCGTCGTCAATGCGAGGCAGGGGATAAACATCCTTCTTTGTTATCTTGTTGAGGTGACGGTAGTCAACGCAGAAGCGCCACGAGTTGTCTTTTTTCTTTACTAAGACAACCGGTGATGCCCACGGGCTACTGGAAGGTTCAATGATGTCCTTGTGCATCATCTTGTCGACCTCTTTCTGGATTATGGCCCTTTCTGTTGCGGAGACACTATATGGCCGCCTATGAATGGGGCTGGCGTCACCGGTGTTGATGCGATGCGTGACAACAGATGTCTGACCAAGTGGACGGTCGTCTAAATCAAAGATATCCCGATAAGATGACAGGAGGTGACGAAGAGCTGTTCTTTGCTCGGAAGGAAGGTCAGGGGCGATCATCTTACAAACTTCGTCCGCAGGTGTCGAGCACGAAGGAATGGGTGACAAAGGTGCGTTGGTACTCAGGAAGGATTCGGAGGCCAAAAAAGAAATCTCAAATTCATCCAAAGGAGTGATAAGTGCGACGGCAATGCCGTGTGGCAGCACATGCGTCGAAAATCCAAAATTGAGGATGGGCACCCGAGCGCAGTTTTCGAGGATCCGGATTAAGGTGCTCGGTAGGGCAATATTTCGTGACAAAACCACGTCAGTAAGCGGAGACACGACGTACTCGCCATCAGGTACGGGAGGACAGGGCGTCAGGAGGACATTGGTAGCCGCCTGTGGAGACAGCCTTGCAAACTCAGCAGAACATAGGCGGGGTGAAGCACAAGTTGTTGCGTCTGCGTCGGCAGGAAGCGGCAGATCCAGCTGTACAACACCTGCGGAGCAGTCAATTTGGGCAGAGTGTTTCGAAAGGAAGTCGAGGCCGAGAATTAGGTCGTGTGGACAGTGCTCGAGGACGATAAATAAAACAACGCTATAATGGCCCGCAATGGTCACACGTGCTGTGCACATTCCAAGAACAGGTGAAGTACTCCCATCGGCGACTCGCACAGTGCACGGTACGGCGGGAGTCAGAACCTTATGTCAGAGCGCTTATGCTGAAAGTGGACTGATTGTCCGCGCTTTCCGTGGAGCTACCGAAGTGACTGTGAAAGCCTTTGGCTGTTTAAAGGTGTATAAGCCTTTCGATGCCAGGTGCCTGAATTATACACAAGGAACGCGCTCGTCCGGAACCAGAAAAGTCGCAAGCATTATGCCAAGGTCGGGATTACCCTTCTACGGGTTAGTCGCGTCCTTGACAAAAAAAGAAAAACCGGGGAGTGACAAGTCATTTTTAATGACGGGCGGTCGTTCTTATCGTGATCACACATGACGACTTGCGCCAACGTACCGCGCTTTGTCGGGAAGCTGTGATAGTTCATTCTTTAGAAAGGGTATTTATTTTTTCCGCAAGGTAACTTACGTCATCGGGGCAGATTTAAAAATATAAAGGTCACGAGTCAGGCAGTGGTACCTAGGTGAAATGAACGCCCGAGAAAGATGGACTTGTAGTGGCTTTCTTTGGAAGCGCTGATAACGTTGCAGTTTAAACCACAATAGAACTTCGTACACAGTATTTTTACCAACAGTTTAAGAGAAGGCTACTCAGTCGTGATATTATTAAAGTTATAACTTTTTAGCAGAGACACTCTGACATGACTTCAACATATATACAATAAAGGGCTCTCTAATTTCCACCGTGACTTAACCTAGGTACGTTGGCGTACTTCATGTAATAATCCCAGTCAGCCTACTCACATATACCGCATTACTAATCACATCTACCATGGCCTCGGCTACATCCCAAGAAGCAATTGTCTACCTCTTCTCATTGCTAAAGATTCGGTAGGCGTATGACAGGCCAAAATTCGAATATGAATGCCCTGTATGGAATTAGCATGGAACCTTCAGTGATATAGAACGTATGCGTTACACTCGAGTCTGTCCAGAAATGGGCAGTAACATTAATTTACTCTGATTATTCATTTATCATCAGTGTTAATAAACAAAAAGCATGCTGAGCTTCTATCGCTAGGTTTGCGTCGTGAAGTCACCTGACCTTGCACAAGTTCTACAATTCTACGCTATAATATTCCATCATCAAGAGCTCGGCGCTTGTCATCACGTATAAGCTAAAAAGCAGCCTGGCCTTCAGAACGTATAGTCAGCGTCCAAAGCTTTCGCACGCCTGAAGCTGAAAAAATATTATATTTCTACGCCTGAGGCACGCATCGTGGCATTCGGATTTACGGCGTATCCTGGTCTAGAGTAAACAAAAGTTTTGCATACTTTTACTGGCTGTGGGCGTAGCTGCGTTGAAAATGAACTTATTCGCAGAATCTCGGCCGTGTAAACTTTTGACGGTGACTGTGCCATTGAACACCTGTATTTTCTTTATTCTGCACACATTTTTTTAATGAATGGCCTTCCAGCCAACGTCATGCAATGCTTACTCCTGGTTAATTTTCAGGACAGCCATCTCAGGCATGTTGTATTAAATATAAGAAGTGAACTGCTATGTAGTACGTCATTATTATCACCAATGAGGTGTAATAAATTTGTAAACAAATAAAGGATAATAACATTGCCTATGAAATTTTACTCAAATCTCAGGACTACTTCAAAATTTCGCCTATTCGTCTTGTGTACCTCAATATGCTTTCTAGGAAACTGAAAGGGTGAAAATCAAGTGTGAAATCGACATGTCCTGTGGCACCATGGCAGAAAAGGAAAGGTTTGGCTTAGTAGGACCATGTGAAAGGTTCAGCTGCCATTGTGCTACTCACACACAAGGAACGACACTTTTGTATTTTATTTATAGGCAGTAGACAGAATGATAAATGATGCTCAGTGCACGCTGGCGTGATCATGACAAAACAACCGTACCGGTATGAGTCATAAACGATTATAATAAAGGAACATTTCTGCAAACCGTCACGGTCCTTTCTCATGTTTCTTCAATTATTCAAACATGTTAAATTTAGGGTAGGAGAATATTTGCACATAATTACTAAAGAATTGCACCAGTAATCATATCATGGTGCTGTGACCTGATTCAGCAATAGAGTTAGTCAAGAACAGAACAGATGAATGCTATATGGCAACTTGGGTATTTGTAGCTGAAAACAGTGTCTTCTGGCACAACTTTGTGGGCATAATTCAAAAAGGGTGTGGTCTGTGATTGTAGTCGTTCTCTATTTTTACACGACAGGCTACATTAACACGTCCCCAGAGTCTTTTCGCATATTTCCAATACTCCTCTGCGTAAGTTGTGGTAAAAGGGTAAAAGAATATGAAGACTTTTAGTATTTCTAGAATTTTGTGAAGGTATATGGGAATGGTTCAAATGATAGGACACGTGCGATGCATATTGAGGGTAGAATGTTTATGTGTCGAGGTACTGGTTTGTACTAAGCAAACATGCTTGTGCAATAATTCGGATATCCTTCATTTGCACTGAAGGTCAGGTATACGCAAAAATTCTGCTTTGATATAATGCAAATACACTCAGTCAAATAGCTTCAACTGTATTCCTTTGTAAAAATACTACGTCTGGGGCTGCAGCCAACTTTTCCACTTCTGTGTCTTTTAATTGCACACACTGGGCGCTATTTATTTTTGTGGCACGTTCCAAGCCGCACAAGAGGTGCACAAAACACGCCTTTCCCAAGACGTAGCTGAAAAGGCAAAATATTTCTTAGTAATGTCTTCATAAATATTCACCTTAGGAAAGAAATGTACTTTCAAAACATGTTACCTGCGTTTGTTTTCCAAAATACAATATACCTAAAGTGCAAAAGATGTTTGAAAACACGTTCGCATGTTCTCGAAACCAGCCAGCTATTTTTTTAGGAAGACTTTGGTACAGTAGAAAGAAACTAAACAACAACCGTAACCAAATGTCCTGCATTTCGGAATATGCCATTGGGTGGAAAACTGCCAAACTAAGCAGCGACAAAGTGATAAGAAGAAGCGCGGCACAGCTGGCTTCGAACCTGCGAACTCACGATCCTGGTTATCAGTGAGCTTGATCTGTGGTCGCTCAACACGCTCAGCTACCGCTTCGAAGCGCTGCTGTTGGCGAAAACTAGGTTCATATATGTACCACAGTAAATTCCGCGACCTTGTTATGAAAACTGCGATTTTGGAACGACTTCTTTGCCATTTCACGAGCTGCTGCTGCAACTAGCTGAAAGCTGATTCATTGAAGTTGATAAATCCCCAGGAATACGTCAGTCAATGCAATAGGTTCATCGCAAATTGCTTTTTACTGGCCAAAAAAAGCCTCCAAAACTTTGGCTTTTCAATAGACTCCCATAATTGAAACTTCGCCCGCAATTTCGAACAAGTTTTCTGCCGTATGTAATGGTACCACTTGCATGTTATTTCGGGCTAAGCGCCAAGAGCCTATTTCCATGGGAATATTTTAAAACATGGCTTCTATGATTAGTTATTTGAAAAAAAAACGACGCTCTCCCGTAGAAAACGCGTATGTTTTCAGAGGCGGCCGCTAGAGGCGCTGTTCGGCGATGTCCCAAATTCCTGGTAATGTATAACAATTTTACACGCCTTTAATTTCAAAATCTTTTTCTTTTAGGCTCATGGTAACTACTGTGTGCTACATACTGGGGCCGGATTCACAAAAAAGTTCTCACGCTATAACTTTTCGCAGAAGCAGGTGTCAGCCAATCGTGGTGCAGCACTTACGATCGAAAAGCTTTGTGAATTCGGCCCCTGGTGCTTTGTTACTTTGTTTTAGATCTTGTTTGGTTTGGGTATCACTTCTTATAATCTTACTTTGAAAAAAGTTTTAATGCGTGTATACATGCTCCCCGCTATAATCCTCCTCGAGCGAATATGGGACTGTGTGATAAATGAATGAAAGGCTGCTCCAGTGACTGAATCGTCCTGGTTCTGTTTTCAAGAAGGCTTAAATGTGCGTGCGATGAGGCGAAATTTAGTCGCGGTGTTACGCAGGCTAATAACCAAAGTGGGCCATGCAGCAATAAAACATATACGTACCGCCGCAAATATACACAGGCTTCAAGCGTTGGGTTGTACGAACAATGCTGAAAATGTGTTGCTATAAAAAAGTTTTACCGCATGGCCTGCATATTGGTTCTTGGTTCACTAAAGTCATGTTATTCTATTGATGGTCTAGTCGTATGCACGCCGTCATATGCAACAGTTGTCGCCTTGCGTCACCCTTGAATCACCTGTTAACAATAAGATTGTCGAACTTAGTGTGTCCTAGTGGTTTTTCCCACATTTCTTTGGTGCGAGATATCATTTTGTAGTTGGATTCATGATCTGTCTCGTTAGCGAATTTATTGTAAGGATAAGACCGTGCCGCATGCAGTTGGGCCTTTTCTCTGTGCCCTATTCTAGCGGCATTTTCAAGCTTAGTACATTAATTAAAATAAGCAAAACAATGCAGCACTTACACCATAGAACATTCATTTGAACAGCACAAATTTTTCATGTGCCAAGAAAATGACAACGTAAGGGTGTGTAAATGGTGTGATGCAACCCAAAAAGCGTTTAGCATTTAACGAGAGTGCAGCAATCAGCTGCTCAATATGGTATTTGACCATTTTTTTTCCCGAATCTCTACACAACGCCGCCACACACGTCGCACTGCGGGAGAAGACGAATACTGTCGAAAATGTTTACTTCCTATTGAGAATGCTTATTGTAACCAGAAAAAAAAATTCTGCCGACTTTTTTCTAGGGCAGCATGGGCTTGAAAGAAAGCAAGTGCTAAGATCCAAAGACAAAGAGTTGATAGACTGTCACTATCCGCTTTCAAAAGCACAAAGTCAATTTGTCTTGTTTGTGGTAAGGTTATGACTGTTATTTGACCGACTAGGGGGGTGGGACGGTTTTTTGGCGAGAAAACAAAAGTAGTAGCCCTGGCATTGTCCGATAAATGACCATACTCTGACAGTCCACGTCTCGGCCGCACGAGAGTGGAGCCACGTGTGCAACTTTCAACAAAAAACGACTACAGTGCAAAAGCTTGTAATACTCGCCTTCGCGCACTACCGTTAAATGTCGCACGTTTAATAAAAGGAAAAGAAAGATGAAGTAGCACTGTGCTTTTTGATCACCTCGGAAGGGGACTACTTCCAAGAACGCCGAACGCAGATGACTCTACCTACTGCAAAAATGTTTAGGTGTTTCCGTTGAACGAGACAGTGACCTTATGTTAATGTATTGAGACGCTGCCCAAAACAAACAGGAAGAAAACAACAAGAGACGGAAAGAGCGCACACTACCTAATACCACCATTTTTGGGCACTTGTACTTAGGATTCACTTTTAAAGCAACGGCTTGCGCGAGAGAATATATCCATTTTTCCTACATGGAATCGACCCACCACCCGAAATTCTCTTTCTGCGTGCTGATATGCGCCATCCAATAGAAAACCGGATTTACAACATGTCTATGCCACCGTATCCGCAGTGGCAGACACCAAGCTTCTTTTTGTAAACGACACGCTGTGCCCCATTTGCTCGAAAAAAATTATCGGCACTCAGTCGCAAGAAGACAGAACTGCGCCTGTATTCGAAACTTGTATGTGTATTGCGCCTGGCTTGAGCGTAATAAGTAATAATAATGTTCACTACAATAATATTAACAATAAGGTCAATTTCGCCCGACAGGCGAATCACTGATTGCGACTGAAATTTATTAGACAGCTGTGCCAACTAAGGTTAGTCGTTTTATCAGCTGCATAAACGGCTGTAAATATTCGCTTACTAACTAAATTAACCTGCACGTTGTCACGCACGCACAATCACAAACGAGCACATCTCTCTCGATAAGCGCGGACACTCGCTGTCAAAACGCTGGCGTGGGGGAGACTGGCAGCAACAGCGAGCGAATTGTCCATCGTGCTACTTCTAGCTTCAACGCTAATTGCGCCGAGAATACACCGCACACGAAGGCATCAGGGGCACATTAACGAAAAGCTATTCCAAACTGCTTCTATTCTATTTTTGCAATCAGGCCTCCATGATTGCCCAACTTCACTTGTCTTTCACGCAACGTAAAAGAAAAATATTAGCGTAGCTTGCACGGGAGGCTCAATGCTACAGAGAAAGCGTAGCTGATGGGCACCTAGCTTGGCATGGCTTTTGGACTAGGCTAAGCACTACCGAGTCATTCCCAGCATTTTCCGGAATTTATTGATCATTTATCGATTAGCTGCTGGTTGACTATCGATTGTCTATCGATGAGAGACTAAGCTTAAGTAGTCCCAACCATGCTTAGCTAGACTTAACAAGGCTCAGCTTCGCCAGTTCACAGAGGTATGTGTCATTGTGCTTGGACCCTTTCTGCACTACCGCCAGGATCGGCCCACAATTTCTGTCCGCAGGTTACGGACTAACGCTCGGCTTAAACAGCTCCGCTGTTAAAAAACCGCGAGAGCTACTCACTCTTATATGACGTGTGCACACTAATTATGCACGTGAGACCGAACAACAGAAAAATATTATTTTTCGATTCTATGCCTTTTTACCATCGCCATCCGCAATTGGTCAAAAGTTTTCGGGCGGCGTCCACTTCGCCTGTCTGTCACCTGACGTCCAAAAACCGTGAAAAATCACTGCGTCAAGGTGGCTTGTACGCCTTAAAGATGCATTATTACGCCGATCAAAACTTAAATTTCTTTTTAATAGCCGGACACTGCCCCGTTCCGACATCAATAGAACGTGGGTACCCGCCGATCGCTCTGGCACTGCACTCTAAAAACTAGGGAGAGTATCGCAGGAGTGAAGGGGCCGATTTACTCTTCAAAGCATTGTTTTACTCTCGCAAAATGACGGGGAGAGTGAAATGCATTGTTCACTCTATCCGCATCGAGAGAGTAAAATGTTATTTCTACTCTGCCCATCTGAGAGAGAGTAGAATGCCCGTTCCACTCTCGCGGCAACAGAGAGCAAAACGCAGTATACACTGCTGCTTAAACTGCATGAGGCTGGTTGGGAACATGGTGATGTATCGCTCACGCAGGTAGAGCAAAGAGCGCATCGTTTTTCTTGTAAGAGAAGAGGCATCCAGCGCGCAAACTGGTGCGGAGATCAGCGGACTACTTTTTGTTTCGGAGTCGCCCCCACCGCGCGCCCGCACAACATCGCGGAACAACACAGCGCCGGAGAAAGGCGATCCGTTCAGCGGGCAGGCCCGGGCAGGCGGCGCGCGCCAAGGCCATCCAAGAAAACTCTTGTGCCAGCCACGTTTCACCGCCGCGAAAAGAGGACAGTCGTTCATCGTTCGTTGGATTGAACAACAAATACTCCACGGTAAGTGATTTCTAACTTACGTGGCACATTCTGCGTATATGACATGCTATCGCCAGGCAGTGATCGCGAAGCTAAGCCTGTTGAGCCGCCGCGATTGCCAACGGACTATAGTCGGATACAACTTTAGAAGACAGCGGCATTTGTCCCTCAAAGGCGGATGGACACGAGCCGGCACCAATAGGCGCGCACTTCAGGTGACGTCATGAGCCGGACGGCCGGTGTCCCCGCCGACGGAGAACATGCCTAACATGGCCGCCCTCGCTTCGAACTGGGCCGAGTCGCGTCAGCTCTGTGCGTCTCCCTTCGTCAGAGTGAATTCGAATTGTTTGTGGTGGTCTGTCATGCCGGAAATATTATTGTGAGCTTACGATGCACAATTTGTGCCGCGTGCGTTTGTTCTGAGCCTTAAGCCGGCGAAGAAAGATTGCAGCGAACATCGGTGGCGCTGCCCTGCGCTTCGTGTGGAAACAAGATCCCGCGGCGGCATGCCGCTGCAAACAAACATCGTACGTGTTTGTTCCGTGGTGTTTTGTTTTGCTCCTAAGTGAAGTTACGACGAGGAGAGTTCGCCAAAGTCTGGTACCTACTGTGAGCGGCAGGTGTGTTTGTGTACTGTGCCCCTGCGTTTCTCGTCGGACGTGGTGAAGTGATGGAGCAAAACCATTATCAGGATAAATGAGAAAAGCGTGCGCGGATGAAACCAACCTGCGAGTTTCTCAACAGGAAAGATTTGTGAAAGCAACCTCCAACGCAAAGATTCGTTGCTGCCAGCTCAGCGTGCAAACGACCGATCGTTGGCAGCAGTATGATAAGATAGCCGAGCGTCTAGCGGCCTCGTTCGAATGTTGTGTAGCACCGTCGATTGATTGCTTTCCACCAATGCTAACAATCAGTGACTAACACGCGCTGCTTGAGCGAATGTCATTGGATTGTTAACGGTCAGGCGTTTGGAAGCAGTGTTTGTTTCCTTAATGTCAGCCTGAATGCTAATTTACAATGATGACTCATACACTGGTGCCGTTGCAAGGGAGCTTGGCATGAATTCGCGTCGCTGTGTGGCTTAGAACTCTTCGCTCACTGCACGCGCCAGCTGTAGAAAGCCTGCTGTGACACAATCGCGCATAAGTTGTGCTGTCAGCGCTCGACTTGCTTTCCCACAACACAGCTTTGCGATTTGTCGTGATATGTCGCTACTAAAAAATTCCTATGACAGTGAAGGCAACAGAGCCAATATCTACATTAAAAAGAAGTACGACAAAGTAGGCACAGCTGCTTGTGAACTGACTCCTAATAGTTCTACTCGTGTCTGCGTTAAATGTGTGTGCGTGTTTTCTTGTGTGTTTGTGTATATTTCTTATTTTGCCCTTTTTTGTATTTTAGATCTTAGTTTTCGCGCTCGCGTTTGTGTTCATGTGTGTGAAAATGTGAGTTCTTCCGTGCGTGTATGTATTTGTTCCTATTTCTATCCTTTTATTTTTGTATTTGTTCTTGTAAGCATGCTGCAGCCACGACTTTCGACAATTCCATTAACTCGTCTCATTCAAAGCACCAAGTCCTGTGAATAGCAGGGCTGGTCTCTTCGATGTCATTAAAGCTATTCTCTCTTGTCTACCTTGCCTCTTCCGTCTGCCACCTTGCTTTGTTTTCTCCTACTATTCTGACCTTGCTTCTTGTGATGTTGCTTCAACGTGATTAATCAACTTGCACCAAAGAAAGTTCTATCAGCTGTGACAACAGAAACATTGACAGATACAAAATGTTAAAAGCATCACGTGGCTTGCACAGTTACTTCGTCTCTTTCCCCTGTTAATGTGTTTATGCATCAGTGCATACGGTAGCTTACCAGAAGTGCACATGAAAAGGTGCCATATTGTGAAACAGCATCTTGCTATGTTGTTGCATTCAGTCTTTATAAACAAATGGTTTTGCTGCCCGTCACATGTAGTGGTACACATATATAACATTGTGCAGTGGGGTATCATTTCCTGTCATGACGCTTTCATCATTACAAATGCAGTTTTATAGTGAATGGAGTCCAGCGAAGCAGTGCTGTGAGAGCTTTTGCAACTTTCACCATTTATTCCCCAATATCACTGTCTGAATCTGTCCGTCACTTTGCCTACGGCTTGTAATGAACAAAGTGACTCACGAAAACACGTTCAACTTTTTTCCGGTACGTAAATATGACAAAAAAATGCTAGCAAAGTTAATCACGTTAATAATTGTGCTTGCATTCGCATTACTTGCTCGAGTCAGATTAATAAATTGAAAATTGGCTATGACAACACTTCAGTTTTCAGTGCAGACTGCTAACGGAGCCATAAAGCGTGCTCAGACTAATTTCACTATGGGGCGCGTCAAACTCGACGGTTGCTGCCTGAATGAGCAGTTTGGGCCTCACTAAGCTAATGATGTTTTATATTTGTTCTCTTAATCGCATTACTTGTGGGAGCCAGATAACAAAATAAACAATGCAACCACATGAATGTGCTTTGGCATTCAAGCTGCTGACAGTGGCAGTTTGGTGTTGTCTGCTGCTATTTCACCACCACTCGCTATGACATGACTGCGATTTCTAGTGCAGACTGCTAACGTAACCATCAAGCGTGCTCTGACTTATGCTATTTCACTATGGGGCGCATCAAACTCGACGGTGGCTGCCTGAATTAGAGCACTGCACGGGCTCGGGCTTACCCGAAAGCCCGGGCCCGGCCCGGCCCACGGGCCGGGCCGGGCCGGGTAGAGCAGTTTTTTCACGGGCTCGGGCCGGGCTCGGGCACGGCGTGTGCTTTTTGACCCGGGCCCGGGCCGGGCTCAGGTTTTTTTGACGCGGGCCCGGGCCGGGCTCGGGCTTTCTGCGAGTTATTCTCGGGCTTCTCAACTCTGAAAAACATGTATTTTTCGGTCTCGGGCCGGGTTCGGGCCAGTTTCGAGTCGGGCTCGGGCCGTGCTCGGGCTTAAGGTAAAGGGGTGGCGGGCCGGGCCGGGCGGGTAACGTAGATTATTTCCGGGCCCGGGCCGGGCCCGGGTCTCGCCATAAAAGTTTTGATCTGGCTCGGGCGGGCCGCCCAATGTAAAAACGGGCCCGGGCCGGGCCCGGGCCGCAAAAATCGGCCCGTGCAGTGCTCTAGCCTGAATGAGCATTTTGGGCCTCTCTAAGCTAATGATGTTTTATATTTGTTCTCTTAATCGCATTACTTGTGTGAGCCAGATAACAAAATAAACAATGCAACCACATGAATGTGCTTTGGCATTCAAGCTGCTGACAGTGGCAGTTTGGTGTTGTCTGCTGCTATTTCACCACCACTCGCTATGACATGACTGCGATTTCCAGTGCAGACTGCTAACGTAACCATCAAGCGTGCTCTGACTTATGCTATTTCACTATGGGGCGCATCAAACTCGGCGTTGGCTGCCTGAATGAGCATTTTGGGCCTCTCTAAGCTAATGATGTTTTATATTTGTTATCTTAATCGCATTACTTGTGTGAGCCAGATAACAAAATAAACAATGCAACCACATGAATGTGCTTTGGCATTCAACCTGCTGACAGTGGCAGTTGGGTGTTGTCTGCTGCTATTTCACCACCACTTGCTATGACATGACTGTGATTTACAGTGAAGACTCCTAACAGAACCATCAAGCGTGCTCTGACTACTGCTATTTCACTATGGGGCGCATCAAACTCGACTGTGGCTGCCTGAATGAGCATTTTGGGCCTCTCTAAGCTAATGATGTTTTATATTTGTTCTCTTAATCGCATTACTTGTGTGAGCCAGATAACAAAATAAACAATGCAACCACATGAATGTGCTTTGGCATTCAAGCTGCTGACAGTGACAGTGTGGTGTTGTCTGCTGCTATTTCACCACCACTTGCTATGACATGACTGTGATTTACAGTGCAGACTGCTAACAGAACCATCAAGCGTGCTCTGACTACTGCTATTTCACTATGGGGCACGTCAAACTCGACGGTGGCTGCCTGAATGAGCAGTTTGGGCCTCTCTAAGCTAATGATGTTTTATATTTGTTCTCTTAATCGCATTACTTGTGTGAGCCAGATAACAAAATAAAGAATGCAACCACATGAATGTGCTTTGGCATTCAAGCTGCTGACAGTGGCTGTCAGTTTCGTGTTGTCTGCTGCTATTTCACCACCACTTGCTATGGCATGACTGCGATTTCCAGTGCAGACTGCTAACATAACCATAAAGCGTGCTCTGACTACTGCTATTTCACTATGGGGCACGTCAAACTCGACGGTGGCTGCCTGAATGAGCATTTTGGGCCTCTCTAAGCTAATGATGTTTTATATTTGTTCTCTTAATCGCATTACTTGTGTGAGCCAGATAACAAAATAAACAATGCAACCACATGAATGTGCTTTGGCATTCAAGCTGCTGACAGTGGCAGTTTGGTGTTGTCTGCTGCTATTTCACCACCACTCGCTATGGCATGACTGCGATTTCCAGTGCAGACTGCTAACATAACCATAAAGAGTGCTCTGACTTCTGCTATTTCACTATGGGGCGCGTCAAACTCGACGGTGGCTGCCTGAATGAGCATTTTGGGCCTCTCTAAGCTAATGATGTTTTATATTTGTTCTCTTAATCGCATTACTTGTGTGAGCCAGATAACAAAATAAACAATGCAACCACATGAATGTGCTTTGGCATTCAAGCTGCTGACAGTGACAGTGTGGTGTTGTCTGCTGCTATTTCACCACCACTTGCTATGACATGACTGTGATTTACAGTGCAGACTGCTAACAGAACCATCAAGCGTGCTCTGACTTCTGCTATTTCACTATGGGACACGTCAAACTCGACGGTGGCTGCCTGAATGAGCATTTTGGGCCTCTCTAAGCTAATGATGTTTTATATTTGTTCTCTTAATCGCATTACTTGTGTGAGCCAGATAACAAATAAACAATGCAACCACATGAATGGCTGCCCGAATGAGCATTTTGAGCCCGCCAACGATAATCAGGGTTAACAATAGTGTTTCAATTCAGATATGCCAGCATTTCAATGTGTTTCTATGCCACTTCTTAAATCGAGCACAATGTGTGCAGGACGTTGCTTATCAGAATTGAGCTTCTATTATAAGCAATATGCCATAAATGGAACTGCTTATTTATTTGAGAGGTCACGCAATGGATGGTTGGCTGTTGCGAACCCACCGGTAAAATTTTGGTAGCCCTAATAAGGGCTGTTCTTTTGTTAATAAGAAGCGTTTATGCTTCGTCGAGTGGCTCAATGCCAGACAGCTCGCAGTCGGAGTCGCTTTCTTCAGTGTCATCTTCACCCAGCTGGATGATGATGGGTTGAATGTGCTCACTCCCAGACGTGTCAAGTCTGAACTTTGCCTCCAAGTCCATCACATGCTGAATGCTCTTCCTCCAGTCTTCCGCCGTTACCTGCTTGATTTTCTCCCTCAAGATGACGTCGACCGTGGACAGCTTGAAGTCTCTGTTGTCCGCAGCGATGCCATTTTGGCCTTGGCCCACACAAGCTCAATGGGACTAAATTCGCAGTGGTACGGCGGGAGCCTGAGCACAATGCAACCGGCCTTTACAGCTGTGTTGTCTACGATGTAGCTCAGAAAGCGTGACTTTACAGGTGCCACCAGCTCAAGCAGCTGCTTCTTTAGCATCCTTTCACCGTAGGTGATGTTCTTGCTTGTAAGCCACTCCTGTATCTTTTCCTTCTTCCAGGCTGTCGTCGGCAATTTCTCTTCTCGCCGGCTATGGTAAGGTGCATTGTCTAAAACAATGACGCTACCAGCTGGCAACTTCTGCAGAACGTCATTGAACCAGCCCTCAAAGCGATTGCCGTCCATTTCCTCGTGGTAGTCGCCTGTCTTTTGGCCTCGGAATATATCCAAGCAGCCGTCGACGAAACCATCCTCGCTGCCGATGTGCGTCACGATCAGGCGCTGACCTTTCCCAGAAGGTTGTTTTAGACCCGTCGTCAGGCCATTTGCTCGAGCGAACAGGCGTCCGCGCTTTTGCACCACGGTGTCTGTCCACACGACCGACCAAGTGTGTCCCGCCGTCACCCATGTCTCGTCCAGGTAGAAGATCTTTCGGCCTTCCACCCGGTAGCGCTCCACGTCACGGAGGTAGCGATTCCGCCAATCGGTGATGTCATCCCGGTCGATAAGCAGCGAGTTGCGGCTTCTCTTTTCGTCCTTGAAGCCGATCTCGGCAAGCAGGCGACGCACAGTACACCGCCTTAGTGATGGTAGTTCCATACGCTCCGAGAACTCAGTAGTTACCTTCTCGACCGTCGGTATCTCGTTGCGGCGAAAGAAATCGTGCACACATGATCTCAGCGCGCACAACGTGAAGCTGTCAAACTTCGCGCTGCGTCTCTTCTTCTCCACATTGCGTGGGCGCTTTCGCGAGGGCGACGTCAGTTTGCCACCCGAAAAATGCGAAGCTTTAACTTCCTGCCTCACCCTGAACACAGTCCTTTCGCTTACACCAACCATGTCGGCGACAAACTTGCTCGTGTCCTCCGTGCTGCGTTCAGGCTGCCTGTTACGCCAAAACGTGTAGCAGTGGAAGATCATGTTGCGTGAATCGCTGTTCAGGATGTGGCCGCTCTTGTTCTTGCCGAGGCTCCTTGGTGGTGTGGTCATCGAGGCGACACAAGGCTCGTTCGGCAACAAAGGATCGCGTTCCGATGTCACCTCGCTGGGCTCCATGGCGGAAAACTGGCACGGAATGCCGCGCGCGATCGTTCGCGAACTCACGAGATCGCAGGTTCCCAACCGCGAAAAAAAAAAGAAAAAATATTAATTAAAAATAAGCCCAACACATTAAAAAAAATAAGGTTGTGCAAACACACAAAAAGTATACATGAATCTTATGCAATTAAGCCAGCGACTGCTACGCCCGGTGCCGTCGATCTTGCTCTGTAGCAGACGACGCACAGCGTTGTAGAAGGCACGCAGTTATTTTTCTCTCGCGATCCGGCAAGTGCGGTAGCATTTCCATCATGAGTTTTACCAAACCACTCGTCAAGATACACACATCTTATTTATACCGACAAATACGTGTTTTAGAAGCAGTCACATTTTTTTGAGTGGTACTATTTCTTTAGTCGCGGAGGAATGGGCTGCTGCGCTTCGGTCAACTGGGCGGGGCCTCCTCCTGTCTTCTTAAGTTGTACCCGACTATAGGTATGCGTGCTGCGACATTCGATGTCAATAGAAAAAGCCAGTCGTCACGATGACGGTATGTGATTTTATCACTTGCCGCAATCCGTAAGAGCTTTCAAAATCGCAAACGCTCAGTAAAGCACGGTGTGTTCAATAGTAAGTGAGACGCGGCGTCGCATAAAAAGGTTTCTTCACCAGCCCATGATTCCGTGCCAATGCCGAGCGTGCTTAGCGTGTGTTTTATGTGTTTCAATTTATTCAGTTTTGCAGTCTACGGTGTGCGGATCGCTGTTTAACTAAGGAATTACATAACAAAAGGCGTCAGCTTGTTGGCGGCATGTTTCGTTATATTAAGGCACGCGCTTGGCAGTGTGTTTCGCCCATAGGTAATCTGCGGCCAGTGAAGTTACGTGCAGCGCTAGCGCCTGTTAGAAAGTTGCCGCAGGCATACAGCTGCACGCTGCGTGAGGTCAGTTTGGCGCGTAATGTTAAACTGCCTGAATACGCATGGGGAATTGTTGCTTTGCGCTGAATAAGACACCTTTTTTTGCCAATGTATTGGTGTGAATTTATGTCTGATTTTGTGTCTCGTGTTGCGGTTTCCGAGCATGGTGCGAATGTGAACAGGCGCGTTGTGTATGGACTCGGTGACTGGTCAAGCGGCGAGTTATGCACTGGAATCGAATACAGTGGCTACTGTTGTAGGATTGCAGTGACAGGGACGTTCTACATTATTGCTATTGGCTCGGTCTCCACGTTTTATTGTTTTCGATATGCCTGTGCATTTCCTAGTATGAGTTGGCACTTAAAAATTATATCGTATGAACGGCTAAATCAACCTTCCTCTGTGGGATCCAAGCGTAAGCTGTGCATTTTGCTATTGCAGGGCAGATTGAAATGTATTTACCATCTTGTTATTTTTCGTGGAGAAATGAAGTATCAAAGTAAAATGTTACCTTGCAGTTTACCAGTCGTTTGTCATGCACAAACTATAAGTTGGTCTAATAAACTAATAACGTTGGTCTAACTGAAGCTTTTACATGCCTTCAAGTATGTAAAATGCTAGATTTCAAACTGCAGCAAGAGTCGAGTCCGTCAAAAATGAACCCCACTGCGTACCTCATAAATGGAAATAAGTTCATGCTTTTAGAAAGCTTAGATACAGGCCGCAGTGAACTGTTTCTTGTCATTCTTGAAATGTGGGTAAGCTTGCCATAAACAGGGCTTGCCAGCCCTTCTGATAATCACACTCAGTAATATCCATTGAACTAGATGACCATATTGTCATGCCTACTGAAAATATGATCCTCAAATTATGGCTTGAGCAGTGTCATAACCAGAAGGGGGGGGGGCACAGTGGGCGCGTGCCTAGGACGTGTCACAAGAGGTGTTTGTGACACATCTGAATTCGTCATACAGCTTTGCACTCTTCGCTTTTCGGCAGGTTACATAAAAACTACATGCTTCACTGTTCAGTTAAATGACTGCAGATTTGAGCACTTCATATCATAATAAACTTCAAGTGCAGCATAAGCATAGTGTACAGAATTCGGTCTCATAAGCTTGACGGGTTTCTTTAAACGTGTTTACCTCCTTTTCATGTCATGTCGTGTCATTCTTCTAGCACCACATTTGCGTTATTGTTGGCCACTTGTGTATTCCGAGTGTAGTCTTTATACATTTAACTCCACTAGCTATGTTCCCTTTACTTTGGCGGCTGATTTCGTTTGTTTTAGATAAGCCAAAGAGCCCTAATTCTCTTCAGGAATTATATTTATTCATAACGTCAGAAATGAGATGCAGACAATACCACCACTGCTCTCTCCCCTAGAGGAGGGGATGCGTTTACGAAGTGTGCCAACGATGACCAATATTTTATTTTTCAGGATTTTTCTAACACTGGTGCTGGACTGAGTCCTAATGGCCAGTTTTCTTTTTTCTTTCCTTAAGTCAAAAAATTTCAATTGGTTTTGAAGTTGACTATTACAGTCATTTACATGTTTCACTTGTATTACAGTACAAATACTTAGTGCTAAGGCTTCTTAGTGCCATGACCTTTTTCCTTGACTGTTTTTAGTTGGTTTCAAAATATTTCCTCACGTTCATTTGCGCGCACATTGTTTTTCAGGCACCCGTTTTATAAAACTCAAGAAGGCAGCTGCAAGAAGAAAATGGTGTCAAGGAGCCAGCTCAGCACGACTCCACATGGTGCAGAGGAGCGTACTCCAAAGCATCAAAATGTGTTGCCATGCAATTTGGACGAGAAAACTAAAATGTGGGTATACTGGGTGTACCATGGCACTAAATGGCATTAAAACTTTCAAAAGACAGTATGTCACACAAAGATGAAAGTTTCGAATGTTTTTTACATGCGCATGTGACTGTCAGATTCCTTTCGCATCTGCATTGGGCAGACCATAAGGTATTTTAACAAGTGCCGCAACGAACACCAATAAGTTATTAGGGCAGCAATGTACTCGCATTTGACAGTGCACTAACGTAGCAGGAGATGGTGCATGCGCTTTAGCCTGCATCACTACCAAGTAGAACACGAAATTATGGAAGCATTCAGCAGAAAAAAATCGCAAACCAAGATGTACGAGCCAGCCTCCATTGTCATCATTGATACCAAAACGGCACTGCTAGAATGAAGATAAATGTGTGAAGTGGTGTTCTTTGCTGGTGTGGTTTTTTTTTTCTTTGCTTCCTTGCATTGCTCCTTTGTGTTTCTGTGCGAACATGTGCCATGTGTTAGTAATGAAACGGAAAAGATTGTTTTACAAGCAAAAATTCCCACTTCCCTGATCAGATCATTAGAATATGCATCTGTACGAAATCAAATCAAATCAAATCATATCATTTTTATTTCCCAGAAAGAAACAGGTTCTGGAGAGGTTCACTGGCTAAAAGCTGTTTATGGACAGCTTGACGAGGCCAGTGAACCCTATACAAGGCAGTTGGGACAATGAAAAAAGATGTGTAATAACAATAAAGACCATAAGCTAGCATTACAATACCAAATACGGTGTAAGAAAAAACATATATATACATTACTACGAAAACATCCTGATACTAACATAGCACAGAAAGATAGTTACATGGACGCGAGCAAAAAAAACACGGAAGAAGAATCCAACAACCGTAACACCATTATTGCCAAAAATAAAATAATAAAAATAAAAAATAAAATAAAAAAAATAAAAAATAATGACAAAATATCAGGGAAGATATATACAAATTTGCTCCTTGTGTATGTCCGGCATCATACAATGTACATCAGATGTCAGACAAAAAAAAATTATACAGATACTATTTTTGCTATATGTTTTTCATCATATAACCTATTCGGTACAGCATGGATGCACAAACTGAAAGAAAAGTGAAATCGTATAGACAGCACATTTTACAACGTCAAAAAAGTTAGCCTGTATTTACAAAAAAGGATCGCAGTTCTTTTAATGAGAAACTGTTTACATGACTGTATTTATTGAGAATGTTTGGTAGATTGTATTGCAATGTTTGAGATTTGTAATTATTGCGAAACCTCGGAACAAACCAAACATCATTGCTTCTTGTTCCTAAGAAAACATTTTTTGCAGTTAGACATGCGGTATTTTTAATGAATTGTTTAAACGAAATGGAAGAAAAATAGTAGGATCGCAGAATGCGAAAGATATACATATATTCCACTTTAATAATACCATAGTCCCGACACACAAGTTGTGTTGATGCCAAATAATCTAAATTAGCGACATGTCTAATGACTTTTTTTTGCATGGTCTGAAGTTTCATTATGTTAGTTTTTGTCGTGGTTGCCCACACCAAACTGCAGTAATTTATGTGCGAAAGAAAAAGAGCATTGTATATCTGTAGTTTCACCTTTGCGGGTAAGATATGTCTACAACGAGCTAGCACACCGACTACACTAGAGGCTTTTTTGCAGATATCAACGACGTGTTGGTTCCAGCTGAGGTTTGATGAAAACGTGACACCAAGAATTTTATGTTCATCTACAAAAAGAATGTCTTCACCTGCATAAGCTAACGCTTGTGTTGATGAAAATATTTTGTTTTTTGCTCGGAATACGATGGCTTTTGTTTTCAGTGGATTAATTTTTAATAAATTTTTGCTAGACCACAAGAAAAGCTTGTTCAATAACTTATTACACCGAATAATTAACTCATTTGCGTCAGGGCCTGAAAAAAGTAAATTCGTGTCATCAGCATATATAACAAAGCTCACACTGGGATCAATATCCACGATGTCATTAATGTAAGCATTAAATAATAGCGGCCCCAGTACGCTACCCTGGGGCACACCATTTAAAACAGGTAAATATGATGACGTATGACTGCTTAATTGAACGCATTGCTGTCTGTTTTGCAGGTATGACTTTATCAACTGAAGTGACGTGCCCCGGATTCCGTATGATTCTAGCTTAAGCAGTAAGATGGTATGATTAATGCAATCGAAAGCCTTACTGAAATCAAGAAAAACGGCTAACGTGAAAAGATTTCGTTCAAAATTTTGCAATATCATTTCCTTAAGTGTTAATAGGGCCGTCTCCGTTGACCTTCCTTTCCTAAAACCAAACTGAAAGTCAGTGATTATATTTCTGGAGCAGAAGAAGGCAGATATACGCGTATAGATTAATTTTTCTAATCCCTTAGAAAACACAGGAATAATAGATATAGGTCTATAATTAGTCACCAGGTCACTGTCACCACCCTTAAACAAAACAGTCACTCTGCCTCTTTTCATATCGTCTGGAAAAACACCTGACTCAAGTATCAAATTAAAAATGTGGCTGAGCGCAGGAGTAATGCAATCTAAGACATATTTTATAGGTTTTATTTGAATGTTGTCAATGTCTAGTGCTTTACTGTTCTTTAGATTCATGAATGTCGTGTAAATTTCTTGTTCATCCGTTGGCGCTAGAAAAATACTGTCGGGGCATTTATTTCCTGTTGTAGCCCTGAAAAAGTCTGCTTGCAAAGGCATGTTTGCTGATATACCCACATTGACAAAATGATTATTCAAGTGATCCGCAAGTTCTTTACCAGCGAGCTCGACATTGTCAACGGTAATCTTTGCCGGTGCGGAGTCCCGCTTACCGCGACCAAGCACATCATTAATTAAGCGCCATACAACGTCAGGTGATTGCTGTGCGCTTTCAGCAAACATTTTCTCGTAGTAAGTTGCCTTAGCTCGCCTTAGCTCCCGATTCAGCTTGTTACGTATTTTTTTAACTCTGCCAAATCTGTCAGCACTCTTGATTTCAAGAATAAGTTATAAAGTTTATTCTTAAGTCGTATCATACTAGCAAGAGAGGGGGTCACCCATGGTTTACGTATTTTTTTCGATAGTTTAACTTGCTTGAATGGGAAGTGTTTCGCATATATATGTAGAAAGACAGCAAGAAATTTTCGATAGGCTTCATCTGCACAAGTTAAGTTGAAAAGAAAAGACCAATCATGTTCACTAATCTCCTTCTTAAAAGATTCCAAACTGTGGTTTGTTACAGTTTGCATTGTGTACGGTTCACGATACATCTCCTTAATATTCGGCTTGTGGGAATAACACATAAATACCGGGCAATGATCACTTATATCTGATGAAACTGTTCCACATTGAAATACTCTGGCTTCAATATTTGTTATTAATAAGTCAAGGCACGAGACAGATAATGGTGTAACACGTGTTGCTGTGGAAATGACATTCCTAAATCCGGCACATTGAAGCATGTTCAAAAAGTCCGTGGTAATGGGGTTATCATTCAAGATATTGATATTAAAATCTCCACCACATACCAGTGTAAAATTATTGGACGATACGTAATATAGAAATTTATCAAAAAAGCTTTGAAAGCTCAATATATTGCCCCCTGGAGGACGATACACAGCAGCTATCATGTCTGAATTGTGCCTGAGTGCCAATACTTCGTAGTCCTCACACGTGACACAGAAATCTGATACTAAATTATACTTCCAGCGACCGTCTACGTGAATAGCAACGCCTCCACCACGCCTATTACTACGGTCAAGGAAAAATGCCTCATATCCATTAAACTTCTGCCGGCAGCTTGCGCCGTCATACCATGTTTCAGTCATCATGATAACTTGAAACTTGAACTGGAAATCATTGAGAAGGTAGTGTATGACGTCACTCTTAAACTCTGCAGATCGCGCATTGAAATGCAACACAGTCGAATGGAATCTGTTTTGAGCACTAAGCAAATGAGGCAATACGAACTCGTGGTATTCCATCTTTCTTGGACCAAACAGTGAGCCTTTACGAACTAGAAGTTATCTTAGATAAAGAACTTTCATCATGAATCTGAATTACAGCTGAAAGCTCGCTCTGCCTCGCGAAAATCTTGCCATTCGTTGTCCACACAGATTTCCAGTTGCATTCATGTTTTTTTCTTATTGCCATTCCAAGTAGCCTTTTCAATGTCGGGCAAAGGTGCTCATTGATGTAGATTGGTGTCGAGATATCTAGTCCCACGTCTTTGTTTGTTAGTCGAGCCTTCTTTGCTTTCCTCAGAGTTGCATCACGCTTCGCTCTTGATTTGAATTGTACAACGATGTTGGATCGCTCAGGGTTTCGCGTAGGCACTCTGTGACAAGATTCAATGTCGGCTTCTCTAATTGGCTCATTAATGGCATTTCCGATCATTGACAGGATATGCGGCACACTTTCATTTTCTTGTCTAGCAACGCCCTGAATTTCTAGATTGACATTGCGAGAGTACTGCTCGGCAAGCAGAAGTCGCCTTTCCATGTCAGCACCTCTAGACTCCAAAGCTGTGCACTTAGCCCGAAGAAGCTCATTTTGTTTTTCTTGTTCAACATTTACAGAGACCGCAGAGCTCAGCTTTTGCTTTAGTTCCTCAATTATTTTGTGAGCAAAATCAATGCTGTTAGTCATATTCCGCTGCTCCGTTCTTAATTCTCGAATTTCCGTTCGAAGATCACGTTCTACCATGTCTTTGTACTTTACAAGCTCTTGTTTGAATTCCGCCCGTAGTTCTTCCTTGAGCTTTAACAGTTCCTTTGCCATAGTTCAACAATAACAGGGCAACAGTTCAACAATAACAGTACAAAAAAAAGAAAGTCACAAACTTCACAAAGCTTGGCAGCGACGACGAAAAAAAAGCTACAATGCTACAAGCCACAATGTTCAATCACTAACCTGCAGCGAAAAAGGCAGCAAGGATTAGGCGATATCGAAGCGTGTTCGTCGCCACTGCCAAGTGAAAGCCGTCCGCAGCAGACGTGGCCTTTTATGGATGTCTCCGCTATCCCGTGATGCTGCAGTGCCGCCGGAAAACAGCTGACGGTAGCACCTCCTGGTCGCAGTTTGCTTGTGGCCAGGTGACCACGTATGCACGTGCGATGATCTGCGCCAACAAACTATCACGTGATGTCTTATGAGAAAGAAAATTATGCAATAGACAACAAGAATACCGCAACAGTTGTGAAATGCGTCAGTGCGCTGTGGCAATAGCTGTATACGAAATACAGTCCGTGAGAAAGCGCGATGGCACGATCCCAACAGCACCAGGAAATTACTTGCATGAGGATGCCAAGAGTGAAGTCGAGCTTTCTGCCAAATGACTACCAGCTTTAGATCCAACCGAATGGGAGCTATGATACGCTGCAGTACTGCCTTCACTCCGAGCGGAGATAAGTGTTGAACAACCACGGCAAGATGCGCGTTTAGAAAAAAAGGGGGTGCAGCCCATGCATGAATAACTATGTGAAATATTATAACCAAAACTAGACGGTGCGGCTTTACACGAAAATATACAGCACATTTCTAAATATACTGTATACTCTCAGTCAGGAGCATCCATACGCTACATAGGATGTTATCAAATGAGCTGCTGTCTTGAAAGTAATTTGCGCATGAAAAAACTTCCTGCGCAAATTACTTTATCAGCCTCATGCCTAGCAGCTCATCTGATAACCTACGGTATATAAGTACACGAGTTTAGTGCTTGAAATGCGTTTTCTGAGCAGTAGTAATGTGGTGCATCTTTCTCTTCAATCGTCGTGCCAATACTTCGCGAGTTTGCGCATGTTTGTTGTTTGTTTGATTTTAAATTGTGTACTTTCATTTTTTAAATGTTGCCAATTGAAAATAAAAAAAATATTTCTCACTGTATTAGCGATGAAATATTAAAGAAAATGTTTATGTATTATTGCAAGATGTGTTGTAAAGTTCATGAAAATCCGTGTAATCGGATTTTATGTGTATCTATGTTTTTCGAAATCTTACTCAGTTTGCCTTGTGACTGTTTGATCAATAAAAATGTTGACCTTTGAAGAAAAATATGTTTCATTCGAGTTAATCGGCGACTAAACATCAAATCCAATTCACCAAGCATGAGTGCAGGAGCTCCTTATGAAGGAATCAAATATCCCCGACATGTAAGTGTTGTGAATCGCCTCTGATGTGGCCATGGCACTGCATAGCGAGTGCTTTCACACAACTGGGAGGAGTACCAGGACTCTGTCTGAAGGAGTACAAACACTCTATTAGGAGGAGTACAAGCACTCTGTTGGGGGGAATAGAAGCACTCTGTTTCGGGGAGTAGAATCACTCCGTTGGAGGGAGTACTAATACTCTTGTGGGGTGGAGTATTCGTACTCTGGAAGGAGTTCTAGCACTCTGTTGAGGAGGAGTACTAATACTCTGTCCGGGGGAGTTGCTGTACTCTCTCCGAGATGGAGGCGTTTTACTCCTGAAAAGGGAGTGAAATATGGGATAAGCAGATACTCTCTCAAAGAGAGTTCCCGGAACTCTCTTTGTTTTTAGAGTGTGGCTAGTCGGAGCTGCCGTGGAGAATGGATTTATTTGGCTATATTAAAATTTTGCGTGACATTATATGGTTGTCGAGTCCTTTCAGCACGAAAACGACATCGCTATGTCAAATTTTCTTCACTGAAGATTCGTTTTAGCTGCATTGTTACGTTGCCGTTGCACGCCGACGCGATTTTATAGCAGACACCGAAAGCTAAGTAAGAAGAAGCAGGGCAAACGCAGACGCCGGCAACACCCTGCTCATCAGGTTATCTACTTTCACTGCGCTAGCCCGGCCCCACGTTACCCCCTCCACTTCTGCGTGCTCATCGCCCTTGGTCAGCCAATCAGGTAAGAAATATATGGTAAGTTAGGCAATGCTATTCCTTTTGAAAGCAAACAACATGCAGTGACCTCCTATAAAATAGGAGAGCGTTTCAATAGCCTTCTCAAACAACGCTGCGAGTCACCGCCCGATGCTTTCGTTGGCGGTTACGTAAATTGGACATCAGGTGATTCGAAGGAAAACAGATTGGAATAGTTTTACGTTATAGGGTCCGTTATAATGTCACTTGGACATTATACGAAACATCACGTCGTCGACGACGGCGGAAATGTGCCTGGAGTGTCCATATATTTGCAATCGCAATAAGATTATGTGGATCCGACTCAGTGTGGTAAGCAGAGTAAGCGAAGCTTTCTCTACTGTTTGCTTTGACTGACGATAGTACGGGGTGATCTTACAGTGAATGTTTAATTTCTTCAGCATTTAGTGCAACGCGAGAGTGGTGAGTTGATGTTCTGCGTGCACCTGTTTGTCCGTGTAATACACACAATACACAGTGAGACGTGCTTGCTTGAGGCATTGTTGTGCGCCGTTTTTCATAACCTTCGAGATTGAGCCACCAGGCTTCTAAGATGAATCTGGCATGCTTCCACTCGCACCGGCAACATACGGCATCCGGCCGCGATGTTATCGCAGTCGGACTTCACACGGAACATCGCGGCGACAGCGAAGGCGACGCGGATGACGTCGGCGTAAATGCGCCTGGAGTGTACATATAACTGCTTTCACAATAATAAAAAAAAGTTGTGTACGGGAAATACCGCTGCCTCAAACTAGAAGCTTGTTTCCCCACAGTACGACTGAGTTTGTGGAGAAACAAACGCATTGTATGTTTTCTTCGTATTTCCAAGCGATTTGGTGCGACTGCATTTAAAAGCCCGGAATCAGGTTAGTCATGTCCGAACGATCGTCAGACTAGTGTTTTGTTGCGCTACGAGGACATTGTGAAAGTCACCTTACGAGAGGAAATATTCGTGACAAAGCGGGGCTCCGAGAAGTATTCTCAAGAGATTTCCAATTTGCTCAGCTAAGCAATCGTGTGGCTCACAGCAGGCCCTACAACAATTGACCCGGTGTAGTTCAGCGGTTGCGGCTCCACTTTCTCAAACCTTCACAACCTTACCTTCGCGCATAACGTGCGAGATTTGTGTACACTGAACACGCACACATGATTTTAGCTATACTTCCAAACTGATAAAAGAAATCACGCAGAAACTCCTCTGGGAGTTGCCTAAGTATGCACAAGCATTGTGCCGCTTGCTAATCCCCACGCTGCCCGGTGTCATCATCAATGTTATGAAACTTGATTCGACCAGCATAAACCCTTATAAACCATCATCGGTCGTTATCAACCTTATCGAACACGATCCGACCCTTACGAAATATTATCGGTCCTTATCAACCTAGATGTCCAGCTAAGCTGTTACAAAACCACCACTACAATTGTTGAGTGAGCATGCAATGTTTAATCATGGTTCGGATGCTTGTTTTGCACTTGTTCTTTATTGAAACGTGTGCTGTTCTGTGTATTGTATGGGTGATCTGAATGAATGTATGCGCTGCTCGCTTCACTTCGCTGAGCGCTTGTAGCCTCTGCCTTACGTGGTTATGAGCCATTGCATTCGTCTTACGTGACGGACGGCCAAATTTCTCATTTGGTAGGCATAGAAATGCTTATTCATTTAAAACTAAAACGGGATGGTTTATTAAACGAGACGAAGCTGATGATTTTCGCTGTAACACGGGGACTATCTTTTCCTCTTTATTTCGTTCCGTCACGCGCACTATAGATCATGAGTTTTTCCTTTCAATTTGTTTTTACACTGATAATATTCAAACCTTCGCATTGTCAGCACATTGCACTAAACACACGTAACACACGTAACAAGTAAACACCTAACAGTAACACGTAAACACACGTAACAAGTGCTCTATTTGGCGATGTCTTTTTGTGTCAAAAATTTGCCTAATACTAAATCTGTCTAAGCACCTTATCTTTCTAAATACCAAATGAAACACTTTACCATGCACCGAAACTTGAGAAAAAGGGGGGCGCGCAACCAGGCTTCACGCTTCGATGGCACTTCATAAAGCCATTTGGCCCGCTCCTTCTTGCAGAATCTAATATCATCATCTTTCCTTATACGTCATGGAGCAAATATGCATCACAGCTGCACATTCGTGTCCATTTTTGACATGGACCGCAAGCTCTTTCCCATCAATTCAACGGTGGACGAATCTTTTGCCCCTGTAGAGATGCTTTGCCGCATAGTGGCCAAACAAAAGCGCCCCAGGAAAAAAATTCAGCCAGCGGATTAAAACCAAACTGGACCTACATATATAGAGAGACCTAAGGTATGTGCCACTAGAGTGCAATTAGCGGATGAGTTTTTACTGTGCTGCAAACTACATTTTAAAAATCACCCCATGCATTTTCAATGGGTCTACAAAAGTGCCCCAGGAAAAAAAATCCAGCCAGTGGAATTAGACTGCACTCGACATATACCGCGAGAACGTTGTCGGGATTTAGTGCCTAAAGTGCAAATCGCGAAAAACGAGCCATTGCTCAGTAATCGATTTTTAAAGAATGCTTCCCATAGAGTTACGCCAACCGCATCGCCCCAGGGTCGGCTTTTCCGCAGTAGTCGATGTCCCAGATTGCTGGACTTGGCACGTATTGAGCAACAGAAATATGTGTCGCGAGTATTTCATGTTGCTCTGCAATTTTCTCATTGATAATTTTCATCTAATTATAATATTTGAGAAGTTCAATAATTAATTAGGACTAACTATCGAATTATGCGGAATGTAAAAATAATTTGAGCATCTGAGGGCGACGGCAAATATTGCCTTGGTTCTCTCCAGCTACGTTGCATTTGCATATTTTTTTATGTTTCGCACAAGGTAAGTGAAACACCCTGAAGAATGCTTAAAGAGCGCGAATAGAGAGCCACTCTATAGACAGATCACATTATAAGTGCTAGAAATTTTCTATAAACATTCTTCTATAGAATTTAGTACATACGATGTAAATGCAACCTCTATAGAACTTTTACAGAGGGCGAATGGAGAGCCAGTCTATAGACAGGCCGCATTAGAAGTGTTAAAAACGTTCTATAAGCATTCTTCTATAGAATTTTGTACATATGATGTCGACACACCCTCTATATAACGTTTATAGAGAGCGAATGGAGAGACTGTCTATAGACAGGTCACATTAGAAGTGCAAAAAACTTTCTATAAACGTTCTTCTATAGAATTTAGTACGTAAGAAAATGTTACGGGGAAAAGAAGCAAGAAATATATTTACACTGTATTTACAAGTATGGCAGCGGCTGACAATATCATAGCTCGCGAAGTCCAGAGCGTCGTCTTCTTCAAGTCATGACCAAACGTCTTCTTCGTCGCTCTGTAACATGACCCCCGGCGGCTGAAGCACCGACCTGGTGCTGGTTAGGAGGTGGTCGAATGATACGGCTTAAGACGCGCCACGTGGACTACATCGGAACGAGGCTGAGCCACGGTGGGGTCAAGAGGGGCGATTTCGTAGGTGACGTCGGTTACTTGACGCAAGACGCGGTAAGGGCCAGAGTAGCGTGAAAGCAACTTCTCCGAGAGGCCAACGCGTCGCGACGGAGACCAAAGCAGAACCAGGGCGCCCGGCGTGTAGTGGGCGTCACGATGGCGGGTGTCATATAAGCGCCGCTGATTTTCCTGCGAGTCCGGAAGTCGACGTCGGGCAATATGGCGTGCCTCCTGTGCCTGGAGTATGGCGTCCCGGGCGTACTCTGATGTGAAATGCAGGCTATCAGGCAGAAGGGTGTCGAAAGGTAGCGTAGGGTCGCGGCCGAACAAGAGGAAGAATGGAGAGAAGCCTGCGGTATCGTGGCGAGAAGAATTATAGGCAAAGGTAACGAATGGTAATGCAACGTCCCAGTAGCGATGGTCAGCGGAGACATACATGGACAGCATGCCAGTAAGGGTCCGGTTGAGACGCTCGGTGAGACCATTCGTTTGTGGATGGTAAGCAGTAGCAAGATTGTGTTTAGTCGCGCACGAGTGTAGAATGTCATTAACAACTTTAGAAAGAAAGCAGCGGCCTCGGTCGGTAAGGAGCTGTCGAGGGGCACCGTGGTGAAGGATGACGTTTTCTAGCAGGAAATCGGCGACATCGGTTGCACAGCTTGTCGGAAGAGCCCGTGTGATTGCGTATTGGGTGGCGTAGTCTGTTGCGACAGCAATCCACTTATTTCCCGAAACAGACGTAGGAAAGGGGCCTAAAAGATCAATGCCTACACGAAAGAATGGTTCTGATGGCATGTCAAGTGGTTGAAGGCGGCCAGCAGGGAGTGTGGTCGGCTTTTTCCGTCGTTGACAAAGGTCACACGCAGCGATGTAACGGCAGACGTCACGGTAAAGACCAGGCCAAAAAAAGCGCCGACGAACGCGGTCGTAAGTCCGTGACACGCCAAGGTGACCGGAAGTCGGCACATCATGAAGCTGGGCGAGAACAGTCCGGCGCAGATGCGAAGGGACAACTAAGAGTCGATCAGGGCCGTCAGGGCGCATGTTACAACGGTACAATATGCCATCGTGGAGTTCAAACATTCAAAGGGAAGGATCGGGCGTCGTTGAAGTCAGCCGGTGAATAAGGTTTTTTAAGAAGTCGTCCCGCCGTTGTTCCGCTCCGATATTGTCAAAAGCACTCAAAGAGAGAACGGTGACAGGAATTTCGGCCATAGAAACGTCAGATGGGTCGACAGGATGGCGCGACAAGCAGTCCGCATCCTGGTGTAACCGGCCGGTCTTGTATACAACTGAGTAGTTGTATTCTTGAAGGCGCAGAGCCCAGCGGCCAAGGCGCCCAGAAGGATCTTTCAGGGAAGAAAGCCAACACAGAGCGTGGTGGTCAGTGATGACTGTGAATTGCCGGCCGTACAAATAGGGGCGGAATTTTCCCACTGCCCAAACGAGAGCCAGACACTCGCGCTCAGTGATAGAATATTTGCGCTCAGCAGGGGAAAGAAGACGGCTGGCGTAAGCAATAACACGTTCTTGTCCTTGTTGTTTCTGGGCCAGGATAGCTCCAATACCGTGGCCGCTGGCATCAGTACGGACTTCTGTTGGAGCTGATGCTTCAAAGTGAGCGAGAATGGGAGGGGAAGTAAGCAGCCGGATCAGCTCAGTGAAAGCAGCAGTGAAAGTGGATCCGAGGATGTCCGAAGCTGATAAAGTGGCACATGTCATTAAGGGCATAGCAGATGATGCCTTTCACCTCCTTGTGTTTAAGGATTGTTCTACTGTACAAGCCATCCTTACCGAATGCGACGGCTCTTGGCCTCTTCAAATCGCCGGCATTCGGTAAGGATGGCTTGTACAGTAGAACAATCCTTAAACACAAGGAGGTGAAAGGCATCATCTGCTATGCCCTTAATGACATGTGCCACTTTATCAGCTTCGGACATCCTCGGATCCACTTTGCGGCACAGAGCGAGCACATCTTGAATGTATGTGAGGTAGGACTCGGTGCACGTCTGGACACGCGAAGCGAGGTCTTTTTGAGCGGCGCGCTGACGTCCAACAGGCCTGCCAAACAAATCCGTGAGCTTCTGTTTACAGGTGTCCCAGGTGGTAAGTTCTTCCTCATGGGTCTGAAACCAGACGCGTGCCGTCCCCGCGAGATAGAATATCAAATTAGCCAGCATGGCGGTCTGGTTCCAGTGGTTGCTCTTGCTCACCCGCTCATAAAGTTGAAGCCAATCTTCAACATCCGTGTTGTCAGTGCCGGAAAAGGAGCCGGGGTCACGCGGTTGTGCCAGAATGACGGTTGGCGTGGGGGCCGACGAGCCCGAAGCATCCTCGCCTTGAGCTGGCATGGTAGATGCAGCCAAGGAGCGCCCGCTGCGTAAATCCGTCTTGTCCTTGAGCCCGCAAACTCCACCAAAAATGTTACGGGGAAAAGAAGCAAGAAATATATTTACACTGTATTTACAAGTATGGCAGCGGCTGACAAGATCATAGCTCGCGAAGTCCAGAGCGTCGTCTTCTTCAAGTCATGACCAAACGTCTTCTTCGTCGCTCTGTAACAATATCAATACGCCCTCTATAGAACATTTGTATAGGGCTAATTGAGAGCCAGTCTATAGACAGGCCGCATTAGAAGTGCTAAAAACGCTCTATAAACGTTCTTCTATAGAATTTAGTACATAATATATCAATACAACCTCTATAGAACGTTTGTAGAGGGCGAATGGAAAGCCAGTCTATAGACAAGCCGCATTAGAAGTGCTAAAAACGTTCTATAAACGTTCCTCTATAGAATTTAGTTCATAAGATATCAATACACCCTCTATAGAACATTTATAGAAAGGCAATGGAGAGCCATTCTTTAGAGAGGTCACGTTATAAGTTCTAAAGACGTTCTTGAAAAAATACTTTATAGAATTCAGTACATATAACGTCAATACACCCTCTATTGCACTTTTATCGTGTGTGAAATGACATGTTTCTATAGACAGGTTGCTTTAGACTTCGTATAGAGATTCTATGCAGACAGCTCTATAGAGCGCGAGTTCCTATAGAGTTCCTTTTGACTTCATAGGAACTCATTAGGAGTTCTAAAGAAACTCTAAATTCATTTTCGTAAGGGTGGTTCTCCACAAGAAAAGTAGAAAGTTCCCTATCAAGAAAGGGGTCAGGCAAAGAGACACAATCTCACCAATGCTATTCAGTGCATGCTTAGAAGTAGTATTTAAGCTCTTATACTGGGAAGGCTTAGGAGTGAGGATCAACGGCGAATATCTCAGCAACCTCTGGTTGGCAGATGACATTGTCCTATTCAGCAACAATGGGGACGTATTCCAACAAATTATGGAGGACCTTAACTGAATAACTGTAAGAGTCGAGTTGAAGATGAATATGTAAAGACAATGTTGAATAGCCTAGCAAAGGAACAAGATTTCAGGACAGCCAGTCAGCCTCTAGAGTATGTACAGGTGCATGTCTATGTAGGTCAATTACCCACATTCTCCCTGATCATGAGAAGGAAATTTACAGAACAGTAAAATTGGGTTGGAGTGCATACGACAGGCATTGCCAAATCCTGACTGGGAGCTTACCACTATAGTTGAAAAGAAACGTGTACAATCATTGCATTCTACCCCTGCTAACATATGTGGCAGAAACTTGGAAGTTTACAAAGGAGCTCGAGAACAAGTTCAGGACCGCACAAAGAGCGATGGAACGAAAAATGTTAGGCCTAACGTTGAGAGACAGGAAGAGAGCGGTATGGATCAGAGAGCAAACGGGGATAACCTAAGTATAATATTTACAGCTAAATCAAAGGTTAACCAAGTTAAACCAAGACATAACCAGGCTAAACCAAGCTATCGCTTTGGATATCCAGGGTTAACTGAGCTAAGCCGCAGCCATTTTAACACGAAAGTGTTTTATGCCGGGGTCCACCAAGACTTCACTGACGTATTTCCGTCACGGAAATACGTCAGTGTTCTATGACGTATTCCGTCACGGAAATACGTCATAGAACATAATACAAAGAAAGAAACCAGAAGAAAAAGTTCCACAAACATGCAAAATTTGGAAATCGAACCCACGACCTCTCGGTCCGCGACGATAGATCGCCGAGCGTTTAACCCATTGCGCCACAAACGCATTTGCAGAGAGCTACACAGACGCGCCTTATATATCTAACACTCCTCCGTGTACCCGCGCTCTTGCTCGGGGCGGTGCCGCCGCCTACGAGCAGAAAAGAGAAGTACTGCATTATGACACTAACGCGCACCGACAGTGAACGCTTCGGTGGTCTCAGCACTACGACGCCTCGATGCCAGCATTCGAAGGGACGCTGGCATCAAGAAGCACTACCAACGCCACCTAGGTGGCGTTCACCGTACTCAGCACAACGGAGCGTGGCCTCCGCAATTAGCTCTGAAAATGTTTCTGAAGTTGATCGCGGAGGCTGCAATTACGACGCGCTGTACGCGCTGATTTGACTCGGTGACGATTCAGTTACGTGCTTTGTCTTGCGCGTTGTATTAGTGTGTCAGTTACGTGCTTCGTCTTTCGCGTTGTGCTAGCGTGTGCAGCGTAGTGCAGCTTCCATATGCACGACGGTTGCTCATGGTCATCGACGTTGGTAGTCGTGATGGAGGAGACGTGCCACCAGGCGTCAGCGTGGGTGCATCAACGCCTAAGGGCACTTTAGCCACAAAACACCAATAGACATTATATATCAATGTGCAATAAACATTACACTACTTCTGTGAAGACACGTTTCACTTTCGTGTTCTATACCGATTCCTATATAAGAGGGATCAACCACATTTTTTTTCCGACGCTCATGGCAGCAATGAGGAATGATATAAATCAGGCGAGCCGCTTTGCTTAGATGACCACTTACGAATCGAAATCGCGCGAATGACTTACTATTTCATGCAGCTTTTTATAGCATGCATACTTTTGAGGCCCCCTAATTTATTTCGCTCTTTCCTGCCAGAAACTAATTGTAGCCACTTATCGCGCCGTGGACAGCGCCGAGAGATGCGTCCGTCGCCATTGGAGACTGAAGAAAAAAGAAAGTCGCAGTTTCACCCCAGAGGCGAAACATTTATTGCGATAGCAAATTATTATACCTTTATATAAAGTAAGGTTAATAGTTTTATTCTGTGCATAAATTGCTGTAAATATTCGCTTACCAACTAAAGCAACGAACATGCCGTCAGGCGCGCAAGGGTGAACACGAACTGAACATGATAACCAGTATCAAGGATACTCGTTATCAGAGCGCTGGCTTGAATGAAGAGCGACTGCAGCGTTGAGCGAATTCCCCTTCGCGCTGCCTTTCACTTCACTGAAAACAAGGCGCACAACACAGCGCACACGAAGACGTCAGCTATAGCCGGTCGGATAGCCTTCGAACGCATCGCAGATTGCCTCCAACATAGGGCCCGGGCGGCAGCCCTCGTCCACGGTAGCCGCAGCAGAGGACGAGAGGCGTACTAACCGCCCCCTTGCCCCACTCCGAGCTCGTGCACCGAAGACGCAGTCCCGCCCCTCGCCCCGCTGCACTCGCGAGAAGACGCAGCCACATCAAGCCACTTTCCGTTTTGGCTCACCCTCCCACCTACATCATACAGTGTGCCGGCGCGCGCCCGCGATGTTAATATACTTGCACTTTATACGGTACCTCACGGTGACTCCAACGGCGACGGCAGAAATTCTCCTGGAGTGTCCATATAACTGTTATCGCTATAAAAATTGGCTGTGGTTTAGCTCTGGTTAAACATAGTCGAGTACAGACCCCCGGCTGCGCTTAGGCTTCCCTTGTAGTTAGTCACGTTTTATTAAACTTCGTGGTTTCCCACTAGACTGAGAATGGAGAAACGTTGTGGTCAACCAACGGGTAAAGCTGCGGCCTCAACTATGGCTGCGGATACGCGAGCTCTCCCCTTCTATACTCACGCTTATCAGAGCTGCGGAGCGCGGAGTGTGACCTCATACAAAGGGCGCAGCGAGCGCCCAACGGGTAAAGCCCCAACGGCAGGGGCGGTGGCCGCGCGTACACCGCGACAAGGCGAGTCGACACCATCTAGATAGCACAATGCCTGTTCACTCCGATCCATGACGTCATGCTACCTGGCCCGACTGCCATACAATCTAAAAGGGACGCTCCCGAGTAAGTAACAGTGATTTTGACATCATCGCTTTTGTCACGCCAGCCTTCGCAATGGAAATTTCGGGCCAGGTAGCGTGACGTCATGCATCAGAGTTAACAGGCCTTGTGCTATCTAGGTGGTGTTGGGCGAGTTGCCAGAGAATCGAGGTCCGTGGGGTGACGTCACACAGAGGGTGCGGCGAGAGCGCCAGCTGTGGCGGTTGCCAGGCAACGGCGGACGCGCGCTTGTAGGAGCGGTGGCCGCGCAGCATGGAGGAAGGAAAAAAATGCCGCGCAGCGACCGCGAGGAGCAGAGTCGCCGGAGAATCGAGGCCCGTGGTGTGACGTCACACAGAAGGAGCGGCGAGTGCCCAACGGCAGGAGCGGTGGACGCGCGGCGACCGCGATGAGCCGAGTTGCTGGAGAATCGAGGGCCGTGGTCTGACGTCACAGTGCAGCCACGGCTCATAGTGCGGCGACGGCAAAGAGGCGAAAACGTGGAGTAATGTAGTCCCTACAACAAACTCTATGGTGATCGGAGCGGGGAGAAATTGGCTAGCACATCCCGGCCCGCCGGTGTCTACCACGTAGCCATAACTTACCAGCTATAACAGCACTGTCCAGCCGACCAGCGCGGCAGCCGTATGACCCAATAAAGTGAATTGGTTGCGCGTGTGTGGAGGAACACCACGCCGCATCCTTTCGAAAGCTTTTTTATATGCTGGGTGTGGCTGTTGCAAATAATCTTACGATGGATCGCGCGCAATATTTTATATTTGTCTCGCGCTTGAAGATGACAAATCGTGTGCCTGCGAGAGCCGAGGCGGTGATTGGGTTGGCCTCCGCCGCTTAGCTGTCATGAATCACCATTACCCCACCCTGCCATATTTTAGAGTCGGTGCAGCACAGATTGCAACGTACAATTCACGTCATTATTTGATTGATGGCTTGTGCCTGCACTATTCGCCTAGACAGCATCAGTAGCAGCTTGCAGCAGCGCGTGTAAGAATATTTCGAAAGGTTATGCAAAAAAAACTTCGCTTTATTATTACTCCAACGAAACCGACAGAAGGCCAACTGGATTGCATCGTTCTTGCTTTTTACTTATTTTAACGCCTATCTGATGATCAACAACTCATATCCCTCAATAGGGCAGATTATATCTCTTTACTGCCACCTGCAATGTTTGATAGCAGAAGTTTTAATATTTTCATACTGGCCGACAGAAAGATCAACACAAGCAGGTAGTTTCTGCAAGCGAGGCCACCAAAAGTCGTGAATATACCATTTATGGAATTTTTTTCTGAACCGCGCATTATACACTTTCGCAACTTTCCTTCGGTCCGAATTTTTCCGAGACGTTAGCCGAAAAAGATAGGAATTATTCTACCCTTGTACAATGTGTATCCGGCTCACGTTCAGATAAGAAACGGAGACATACAATCTCATTCGAGTTCACATCCTCTGCGGCAAAAATAGGGGCTGCGAGTGTTTTTACGCTTCTACACTTTGCGATACACAGTGACTACGTGAAACATACGCAGAACTGCATGCTGAGGGCTGCCATGTATGTTGTAGGAGTGGCCGCTTACCTTTCGCTGAATCGTGTCAAAGCCGTCATACAGGTACATGTACGGCCCTTCCCGACTAATAAGGATGTATGTCATGGTGACAGCGTCGTACTTTCTTTCCGTGAACGTTCGAAAGTCGCAAACCTTCACAGGAAAGCAAAGATGAATTTATGGCAGGGCCTATTAAACGCAAACTATTGCCCACAATTTAAAAGCACAATTGCCGTACATATCGCGTGATCTTTTTAATGCAAATGACCTTTTTTTAAGCAGTAAGCTTTAAATATTTTGAGTTTACTCTTTTCACTAATAAACTTCAACAAATGGGTGAGTAGTAGCGGGTTCGCTAACTGAACTTCTTTATTTTCCTTCTTTATTACACGTTATAAGGCCCGCGCTGCAATGGCAGCATTAGAGGATGGCGCCTCAAGACGCAACAGAAATTTACACGACGTTAGAAGTGCTGTCCGGTAAAACTCTCTCTTCCTGCTTCAATAACGAAGGTGCCCGCACGAGGAGCGCTGGAATCACTGTCCACGTGATTATTCTCGTATTGTTTTGTTACTTGCGACAATAGGTTCAGTGCCTGTGCACTCTGGTGCACTCCTCTTATCTCGAGGAGTTCATCTGTCGGTGACCGACCGTTGCTATCGCTAACATTGCGCGAGGACGGATTCCATGCCGTCAGCAGGCAATTAACGGAGTTACGCGACGTGAGCGTCGTGTAAGGTGGGGAGTGCTTCTGTCGCTCTTTGTGCGGCTCATTCAGAATTGGAGGGTTGAAGCACTGTTAAGTTCGATGACCTTCGCCTTTTTCTTTTACTGCGAAGCTGTCTATGGCTAGGATCCGGGATTCTATGGCGTCCACGCGGAAAACCTCTCACCTAAAAAGTGAGAGTGAAAAAGACAACAACAAAAGCCAACGTATATCACCGTTCGCGTTGGAGGTCGGTTTAACTGCCACGTGTGTCTAAAACATCGCGTCTCTGTGAATGAATGACGTCGGGTGTGACATGGTGTGCGCCTGATATTATGGCGTCCGCGCGGAAAAGCTCTCCCCTAAATAGTTAGTCAAAGAGCCAACAACAAAGCAAACGCAAATCGCAGCTGGCGTCGGAGCTCCTTTCAACGGCTACTTGTGACTAAAACCATGCGTCTCTGTGAATGGAGGACGTACTGCGTGACATGTCAAGGCGACCAAGGGTAATTTTACAGCGGAGCTGTATATGGCTAGGGTGCCATAAAATTTTTGCGTCCGCATACAAAAACTATTATCATCAATTGCTCATACCCCGTAAGCTCTCATACCTACGTAAGCTAGCAAAAATGCAGTGACTCAGCCCCGTGAGGCAGAGGCTACAAGCACTCAGCAAAATGAAGCGAACAGCGCTTACAATCTTTCGAATCACGCATGCAACATACAGAACAGCACGTCAAAAACTGTCTTCACCAATGGCTCATATCCCGTAAGAAATGGCACGTACCCCCATATGCAAGCAAAAATGCAATGGCTCATAACCCCTTAAGGCAGAGGTTACAAGCACTCATCAAACTGCAGCGAACAGCGGACCGCCGAAGATCGCGCCTGAGAGGCCGGCCGTAAGCGGCAGGCCAGACGGGACGACGTGTGTCGCGAATCAGAGAATGCGGCCAAGAGATGCGTAAGTCTCTTCGATGTCGAAATACGATGTCGGAAGGTTCATAACTACTCACTTTGCATGGGTGAGACACTACCGCTCTGGTGATTGTCGGTGATTTCAATGTGGATGTGTCGGTACCGAAGTGGGAGTGCTTTACGCGTTGCGTGTTGGAGACAGTTGGCTTGCGAAGCCACACCGATCTGGCCCAACCGACCACCTGGCGGCGAACGTGCATTGATTTGACATTATCAAAGAATGTGTCTGCAGTTGCAGCCGTGCCAATCAGTGTACATCATAGCGACCACAAAGCCATTGTGACCATCGTTACTAAGTGACGATGAGAAATGCGATAAAGTCTTTACCACACGTTTTCTTACCGCGACATTTACAGCTCCGCTGGTCGTCCACCTTTGCAGGGTGGAATGGCCTTGAATTCTTGTTTCGTTGGTGTTAAGGTCGGCAACCTTAGCTTGTATCTTTCGTTTATTTACATGTAGACTGGCATAGGGAGGCTTTGCGGAAATGTTTCCATATGTGTGTGAGCCCGCTATCGATGTCAAGTCGTCAGGCGCCGGACACTAGCTGAACAAGTCTGGCAAAAGGCGCGTGCATGGCGTGCCCAGGAGACCCCTGAGGGACGTGCTAGGTAGCTTGCGACAAGGCTGGTGTGTCAGGCAAGGCGGCATAGCTTTGAAAATATTCGACAGCGTGAAGACCGTTTCGAAGCCCATTGCAGTGTCTTGCGCAAAGCCCGGAAGCGCAAGGCGCAACATAAAGCCCCGCTTCACATGGGTGTCACGAAAATCTTCAAGAGGGATTTCATCGATAACTCGTTTGGGTACGTGTGCTCTGTGTGATGCAAAAGCATACACTCGTCAAGAATAAAAGAAACATTGCAGCCAGTCCACGAAGTGAAATCTGTCGAAAACGCGGAGCTGTGGTCGTTCTGTTTCTGCGATTGTCGCGTATGTTTCTCTTTTTCGCTGTGGTAGTCTTCGTTTTATACCGAAGGAACAACCACATCTCCGCTGTTTCGACAGGTTTAACATCGTGGAACTGGCTGCATTTTATTAGTGAGACATGAACATTAAGTTAAGGTAGAAAACCAATTTATTCACAGTTTAAGTCCTCCCATTACTGGGGTTTTCGCAGGTGTCACGTCGGGTTTTTTTTCCTCCTTTACATGTACGGCCTTGTGATCGCTGTGGTAGATGGTTAGTGGACGACGCTCGAGCCGAGCGGCGTCCATCGTGCTGCGTCCATCGTGCTGCATAGAACGCGTGGGGCAAATCTGCTATTATACCCCGGTGACTCTCCTCCTCCTCTCCGGCGACAGGGAGGAGAGGAGCCCTCCCGGGTCTCGTGTCCTCTCAGGCTCTGCTCCTCCATGACGGCGGCAACTTGATCATTGTGATCAAGGGACCCGTACGGAGACCGAAATTTCGGGTGATTATTTTTAACAGCGGAGCTGTTCTTAGTCGAGCGTGTGCCGTCGTTGACGGCCGCCGTCATGGAGGAGCAGAGCCTGAGAGGACACGAGACCCGGGAGGGCTCCTCTCCTCCCTGTCGCCGGAGAGGAGGAGGAGAGTCACCGGGGTATAATAGCAGATTTGCCCCACGCGTTCTATGCAGCACGATGGACGCAGCACGATGGACGCCGCTCGGCTCGAGCGTCGTCCACTAACCATCTACCACAGCGATCACAAGGCCGTACATGTAAAGGAGGAAAAAAAACCCGACGTGACACCTGCGAAAACCCCAGTAATGGGAGGACTTAAACTGTGAATAAATTGGTTTTCTACCTTAACTTAATGTTCATGTCTCACTAATAAAATGCAGCCAGTTCCACGATGTTAAACCTGTCGAAACAGCGGAGATGTGGTTGTTCCTTCGGTATAAAACGAAGACTACCACAGCGAAAAAGAGAAACATACGCGACAATCGCAGAAACAGAACGACCACAGCTCCGCGTTTTCGACAGATTTCACTTCGTGGACTGGCTGCAATGTGATCATTTGTGTACGTGTGCATAAAACATTCTACGCGCATTGCACAAAAAGGGAATTGCGCCCTTACGCTTGCGCGTAACCCGCGTTCCCGAAGTGAAATGTCACTCCAATTTTTGTAATGTGATTGACGAGCTAGCGAATGGCTGCTACTGAACTCATCCGCCGAGATCGTCGCGCGCCGTCAAAAGGTCATAAATTCAACGTCACCACAGATAACCTCCCCCTGCCCAAGATTGTCGCCGCCCTCCAGAGCGGCATCCAGCAGCTGGACCCTAAAGTGCGGGAACCGCTCAGAATAAAAGCAATATGCATAATAAGGTGCAATAACAACCGCCGAAGAGAAAGAAACTTGTCGTCTGACGAAATAAGAGCGCTGCGATTACTGAGGGAAGATGGCTACATTATAATTCTACCAGCGGACGAAGGCAACTCAACCGTCGTGTTAAACATGCAGGACTACGAGGAAAAGGCGTCCACCCTCCTTAACAGCCAAGACTACGAAAAATTAAAAAAGGACCCCACCACAAGGACCCAATCAGTACTGAATAGGACGCTGGTCGAAATTTTCCGAAACCACCCAAATTCTCGAAATCTTTATCTAAAATTAATGTGCAGGAACGGGTCCGCACCCGCCTTTTACGGCTTGACAAAACTCAATAAACCCGGAATCCCCTTACGGCCAATCGTAGACTTTTCATGCTCCCCACTTCGATCACTATCCATATACTTGCACCAGATTATATCACCACTCACCGGAAGGACAGCATCCGACGTGCGCAACCCCGAAAACTTCATCAAGCTCATATCAAATGTACGCCTCGAAGATGATGAATGCCTGGTCTCTTTTGATGTGATCTCTTTGTTCACCAGAGTACCCATTCAGTTAGCTATATCCGCAACAAGGGATGCCCTGGAACGCGATGACACACTCGACGAGAGAACCCCCTTGAGTGTAGACGAGATCTGCCGCCTTTTCGAGCTATGCCTATCAAATACCTACTTCACCTTCCGAGGCAGCTACTACAAGCAGGTGAAAGGAACTCCCATGGGGGCCTCAATTTCCGTCACCATGGCTAACCTAACTATGGAAAATATCGAAGACAGAGCTCTGAGTACTTTTTCCTCGAAGCCAAAAGTTTTCCTCAGGTACATGGATGATTGCTTCTGTATCGTGAAGGAGTCGCAAGTCGAAAACCTGCAGACCCATTTAAATTCCATAGACCCGGATATACAGTTCACGTCGGAGCGCGAACAAAACGGATCGTTACCATTCCTAGATGTACAAGTTACACGAACCAACGGCAATCTAAAATTCTCAGTCTACCGAAAACCAACCCACACAGGCCGCTACCTATACTTCGCATCCAACCATCCGGCAAACCACAAGGCATCGGTCGAAATTCTTTATTGAAAAGAGTCGAAACTCATTGCACATTAGAATCAGATCAAAAGAAAGAAAGGAGAACGGTTTTCAACGAACTCAAAAGGAACGGCTATACAACGGAATTCATTCGAAAAAGAACCCGACAACAAAAAAGAAAAAACTACGAGACCTCCACCTGTTGACTCCCCCTCGACCACAGAAACGAGTGTCCATCCCATACGTCAAAGGTACCAGTGAAGCTCTCAGCCGAATATTGAAAAAAGAAGGCCTCAAAAAAGGTCGCGCATAAACCGATGAACACTTTCAATATCCTCATTCCTAAACCAAAAGACCGTCCACCAAAAGAAAAAGCTCAAGGCGTCGTCTATAAAATCAGCTGTGCCGACTGTCCGGCGTCGTATATCGGGGAAACCAAAAATCTAAAAGAAAGAATCAAACAACATGAAAACGACGTCAGAACATTCAACCGAATACGCAGCGCCGTCGCCGAACATTCCGAAGACGCCGACCACAAGATTTCTTTCCAAAAAACCCAAATCCTTCAAACAGAGACAAACTGGCGAAAAAGGCTACTACTCGAGCCTTGGCACATTCAGAACACGGCGGGTAATACAACCGCGTGAAGGGCATTCTTCCTTTGTATGTTCATGGCCTTGCAGACGCGACGAAGGGAGAAAGGACCCCCCGCTCTAGGTCAGCAACACCAAAACAACTCGTCCCCCCCCCCCCCCCCCTGTCTCTCGTCAACGCATGCCCGCGACTAAAGGGCGCCCAGCATCGGTCAACCCAGCCGACCAGCGACGCTAAATCCCCCCCCCCCCCCACCCCACCTCCACCACCTATTTTGTCTGTCTAGAGCAGGTGCCCTGCCAAGTGGCTCCGCACCTTACGCTCTCTCCCCCTTCGTCTCCTTTGCTACGACGGACCTTTTAAAAGCGGCACATCGCCACCTCCGAAATATACCCCCTAAGGAAGAAGCCGAATTGGTTCCGAAACGTCGGGCTAGTAAATTTTCTTATTTGGTTGGAGTCAATCTCTAAGTCTTAATCAATTTTCCCAACCAGACAGGTAATTCTGTCGAAATGTTTAGCTTCGCCGTCAGCTTGCAGCATCCGACCTTTGTGTGTGACTGACCACCCCAGGGCCCGAGCGCGAATTCAAGCTAGGTGATCTGAACCATATCAGCCTTCTCTGTGCTCCACCGACAATTCAGATCTTCGCCCCAACCGTACAGAACGCTTCCCCACTGCCATTACTGTTTTGCCTGTTATCGTTGCCTGACTGTGTAACTGAGGTGACTAATAAACACCTTTGGTTAAACAGTCGTCCTACCCCTTTCTCCCGAACACCAGTCGCGACTCAACGTAAAGAAACTGGTAGGGCTCACAGAGCTGTTTCGAGTGTTTCGAGTGTTTCTAGAGCTGTTTCGGAAGTGGCATCAAGCACATCCCAGGGCTGCTGCGGAAGTGCGAGCAAGCAACCAGCGCTCGCTCGCTTGCACCGTGCAAAGGCGGGGTGCTATAAAAAAATATACCGCGTTATGACTGCGAATGTCTTGTGCCCATCTGCGTTGCTCCCCTCTGAGGCGCGCGCATGCTAAACATGCAGGTATGAACCAACCAGCCCAGCAACGCGTTATGTTTGGCGTTAAGATTGTCGCCGCACGGCTTAAAGGCCGTTGGTGGGGCCTTTAAGCCCGCCAACGGGACCTTTAAGCCCGCCAACGGGACCTTTAAGCCCGACTGACTAATGACGTTTACTAGGTCAACACTGCAGTCTAAAGTAGTGATCTCACTAACCACCTGACTATCTCTCATGCACATGATCGTTTAAGAAGTTACCACAGGAACGCGCTGACAAATTTAAACAAACTGTCATTTACCAAAACAAAAACTTGGTTGTGGTTTAGCTCTGGTTAAACCTAGTCTAGTCGCAATAGCCACACACCCCCGGCTGCGCTTAGGCTTCGCTTGTAGTTAGACACCATCCATACTGCCGCCTCAACTATGGCCGCGGCGACGCGAGCTCTCCCCTTCTATAGACGTTTTCACGAGGGCGCTTCCGACGGTCTGGCGTCGAGAGTATGCGTCAGTGTAGCCTGTTTGGTGTGGACTGTGAGCATGCCTTGCGCTTGCGTTGCGGTGTGGTATCTTTCCTTTGATGTTTACGTTTATTTTTGTCAGGAATGACTTACGCTCGTAAATAATGGCATATACTCATCAAAAGGCTACAGGCCATCACTGTGCAGTTTGTGGGTGCACAAACAACCAGCGGAAAATAACGATTTTGGGGACTATAGTGTGCCCACAGCACAGCACTCCGCGAGACCACAGCCGATGTGGTATGTTCACGCTTCACCGGCTTCCTGCATCATCTGAGGACTTAGCATTTCAGTCTAATATGAATCAATTGATGCACACATCAGTTAAATAGCGCATTTTGTTAAGTAAGCCCTTTTCGGCACATTTTCCAATAGGTTGCGAGAACTGTCAGCTCTTCGATGCAATAGTTTCTCGTATGTAGTGGCAAAGGCTACATTTGTTATTATTTCAAACACGACTTCATTCCAGTGCCTAATACTCACACGGCGCACATTTGATCGTGATCGAGCCTGATCTGGATCGAATTTCTTGGTCGCGATTGGCTTCTTTGCTCAATCTGTGGAAGCTTAGGGAGCCAATCGCGGTCGAATATTCGGATCCAGATGGGGCTGGATCGCTACCAAAAGTGGCAGTGTGACACCGGTATGAGACAAATTGAAGCATTCTGCAAGATAACTATAGTCGGTAAATGCACTTCGCAACGATCTGGAAAAATCGTGTCCTATGGAAGATGTATGCAACCCTTGTGTCCACCAAAACATTGTGTTTGCGTTCACACGCGCCCTGCGCGGCCCTGCACATAAAGGTAATTTCAAAATCTAGCACAGTTGCGCTGGCATCTGTGATCACTGTCGTGCGTCGGTTCGCTGCAGGTACTGCGTTGCTCGAGCGCTACGCTTCTGCTTTGGCCTTTGGTTATAAGCACCCTGCGCTGCACCAGATCCAATAAATTTTGCATGATTGAGGTGTTGAGTTGCATTGGAATCGTATGGAGGAACCACCGCATATCTACCAACCGCTGACACGCGTCGGCGGGCCGCCGGCGCCTGGTTCTAAGCCTTGCCCGACAGCTACGTACGCACCTGCTTTCGCTAAATGAGGTAATCCTCAACCGCGAAACGTAATGGTCAACAGATTCAATCGACGACTACAGTCACATGTACCCAGCAATAACAATGAAAAATACCGCTGATTAGCACGCCAAGTCTCGACGAAGCAGACGCGACTACCGCAGCTACCGACGACAAAACGCCACATCCAATCGCTAGGCTTGCTGTTGCCATTCCACTTCCCATTGAGCGCTCCCGCGAGCATGTGAAACATGTAACAAGTCAAGCGGCACAAGACAAGCGAAGCGCAAGAAAACAATCGAAATAATGCTCGGCGAAGATCACATAACCCAAGTGCGGCCGGCCTGCTCTCGCAAGGCTCACAGTCCAAAATGGCGGCATAACATGTTCTGACGCTAGCTGTCAGAACGCTAGCTGCCATTCTGACGCTAGCTGTCAGAATGGCGCTACTCAAACGCCGGTTTGTGAAAAGGCCTATACTCCCGGTTATCACAGCTGCGCAGCGCGTGGTGTGACGTCATACAGAGGGCGCAGCGAGCGCCCAACGGCTAAAGTCCCTATATAGGAAAAGCACCGCCATCCTTTGATTAACGCTGCTTCTCTCTCTCTCGCCTGTATCTCCGATTGGACGATGATAGGGCGCGCTTTCACTTCTTTATATTTTGTTTTTTCTTCCTCTCAGAGCCGTGTTGTAAGTCACTCTGCACAGCCGCAGTCGCCAGCGGCGGCCGCGGCACGCACCTGGCGTGGAAGCTTCAACGAGGACTTTCTAGGGGCGCCACGGTTGACTTGCTTTCGCAAGCAAAACGTAAAGGAAAAAAAACAAGCGCTTTAGGAGAGGAGACGGCGGAGGAAAGAGTAGATGGTGGTACTTTTACTAAATAGGGGTTTTAACAACGGCAGGAGCGGTGGACGCATGGCGACCGCGACGACGCGAGTTGCCGGAGGATCAAAACCCGTGGAGTGACGTCACATAGAGGGCACGGCGAGCGCGCCAGCTGTGGCGATTGCCAGGCAACGGTGAACGCGCGCCTGTAGGAGCGGTGGCCGCGCGGCGACCGCGACGAGCCGAGTCGCGGGAGAATCGAGGCCCGTGGTCTGACGTCACACCACGCGCCTCGATTTTCCGGCGACTCGGCTCGTCGCAGATCGTATACGAAGCTACCGGCACTCGGCGCATGCACATTGTCCCCATCGCGGATCGCTTTCGAGATGAGGCCCGTGCGGTGGCGCACTTCGCCCGCATCGCAGATCACTTTCAAGATACGGCTCCCGAGCGGCTGCGCTGTGAGCAGCAGTCGACGGAGCAGAACGCACCCCCTCCCTCTCCATCGCCTGGCCCCCGTGCCTCTCGTGCGCGAAAGACAACCACGCGCGCTTCCGGCCTGCCTTCCTACCTCGCGTGCGATAC